>NC_083620.1:28658526-28858526 GCF_963584025.1 Labrus mixtus | reverse complement strand
ACTCGTGTGGGTTTGACTGCAGAAGAGTTTAGAGGTTTAGATGATCCCATATATTCCTCGCCCAGAAATGAAACAGTGTCATGTATGTGTTCATCTCACCACCTGGACTCTCTCACAGCTCGAGGCTGAGCAGGCCCCATGTTGAAGACCTGTTAGCTTCCAAATCAGTACCAGGATTTCTCTGATGGACACTCACTAAACCCGCATTCTGTTTCCACTGTGGAGCTCCCGTCCATCCGTCTCCGCTGCTCGAGTTCAGATAGAAATATGAATCAACATGATTTCCTGCATCAGATTTTATGAGCTACTGACAGACGAGCGTATTCTTTTTTTTGTGATCAATTTATTTATTTAGAAATGTACAAAGAAATGACATCATATATTACAACTGTTTCCCCCTTCACCCCCCCCCCCCCCCCCCGAGCACATACATGTATAAAAGTGCACATGTGCAAAACATCAGGATCAATCAGACGAGCACATTCTGAAGTCACTCTTTGTTTTTCTTCTCCATCGTTTGTCCCCTTTTGAACTTCTCTTCCAATTGTCGTCTCTGTTTCCACAGCACGGAGGGCGTCCACCCCCTGACCTTTGACCTTCACTCCCGACGTGTCGACGACCAGGAAGACAACAGGAAGTGACCCCGACTTTCGCTGCCCTGAAACGAGACGCTTTCAGCTTTCTTTTAAAGCTCCAGAAAGACTCGTGCTACATTACAGTAAGAACAAGGTAAACAAAAGAAACAAATCAAAATCTTCTTTTTTTGTTTGTGTTAAATCATTTTCCTCCTCTTGAAAAAGGTAAACGTTTGCTAGTCGTTACTTTCTGAGGAGATTTGAGGCCAGCGAGCGAACACGCTGGAGTCTGGTTTAGCTCCGTTCAGACTTCTAACCTCAGAGTCCAGGGTTCAAGTCCCTACTCAGGTGTTGAAGCTTTCATATGATCAGTCAGTAATGCCCCTGCCCTGTGGTCTCGTAGGACTGACCTTTGAACTCACTTGTAGACTGTCTGGCTGTGGCTTAGTGGTAGAGTGGTAGAATCGATCCCTAGCTCCTGCAGCAACATGTCCAATGTAGTGCTTAACCCCTTTTTATTACATTTTCACCTCACTAATAATATCTAAAAATTTGAGTTCATGAGGATGATATGAGATCAGTAACACACACACACACACACACACACACACACACACACACACAGACACACACACACACACACACACACACACACACACACACACACACACACACACACACACAGACACACACACACACACACACACACACAGACACACACACACACACACACACACACAGACACATGGAGTTTACATGATGTGTCTGTGCTGAGTGTGTGAGAGAGCTACCCTCCCCCACAGACATGTCAGCAGGACCTCTGCTTCCTGGCAATGTTCTTATAACATAGGTATGTTAACTGCTGCTGCGTGTGTGTGTGTGTGTGTGTGTGTGTGTGTGTGTGTGTGTGTGTGTGTGTGTCATGAGGAAAAATCACTCCATGGATTACGTCGTTTTGTTGAGTCAGACTCTTGAGAGTAATCCCCTCTCATTTTAAACTGAGACGTGTTGGTGTCTGTGTGTGTGTGTGTGTGTGTGTGTGTATGTGTGTGTGTGTGTGTGTGTGTGTGTGTGTGTGTGTGTGTGTGTGAGTGTGTGTGTGTGTGTGTGTGTGTGTTAAAGTCATAAATATCCGTCCCCCCCAGAAAGTTCTCATGACGCTCTTACTAGCAGACTCTCTTAAATTCCGATGTGTTCATATGAAGCACGTTAAAACAGAGGACGGAGGAGTTCTTATCCCGCCTGAAATGAATAAATAAATGGTTTTGGTTTTTGTTTGAAATTGGTCATATTAGGAGAATATCAGATGTTATCTGTCTTTGTGAATCAAAACCCATCAGGACAGTGGATGGACAAAGCGTCTCATCACGATTTCTTTTAATGATTTCATGAAAATTTGATTAAATATTTGAATACTTTTGATTGAAAAATGAATGGACAGGATTCATCAGAACCCTGCAGAGTCTGATGTTTCTGTGGGGCCATCGAGAGCATTTTGAACTTGAAGTTAACAGGAAGAGTTTGATTGTGTAAAATGCTGATTTTACCAAAAAAAAAAAAAAACATCCAGTCAGCGTTTGTGCTGCTGATCGTCCTTACAGCTTTGTGATCATCCAACATTTTAAACATTTTCACAGCGGCTCTCTGACACAAAGAACGATCTCAGTATCCTGAAGGTTGAGTCATACTGTTCTGAAAACGTCATCTGTTGAATCAGACTAGAAACTTCAGCTATCAGATGATAATTCTCTCCGCGGTTTATTCAGACGGTCAAAGAGGTCAGACGGCCGGGCACTAAACACACAAACACACACACATAATGTTGAAAGTATTTTCCATCTCAGCGGTTTAAGATTTCTCAGGCTCTTTATAGAAAACAACGTCTGACTCACTGTGAAGAAATCTCTCTCTCCTCTTATCGCTCATCCTCCATTCCTTCCTTCTCTCTCTCTCTCTCACATCTTAAATTCTGTTGCATTTATTTTTCTTTATTAAGTTTGTGTTATTTTAAAACCGCATGCTGTGTTCTGTGATTTTAATCCTGTCTGAGTTTTCAACCGCCATTAGGAAAAGCTGAACTGGGCGTTTTTTTTTCTGCATGTCTTCTCATGATGTGAAATTTCATCCTAGAATTCTAAAATCTTGTTTTTATACATTTTGACGGTCTAAGAATGGTTTAACATTAGAGACCCGGGCTGGAATCTGAGTATGCTGGACCCAAAAGTCTGGTTCATTTGATTAATGTGAACTGTGACGGCTCTGTGGCCTGTTAGGTTGTGCCTCCTCTTTTCTTGTGTTGCAGTTTGGTGTAATCGATAGGTGTGGCTGTCATCAGTCTGACTGTGAGCACCGGGCCCAGGTGCTCACAGTCATGATATAAGCTGCCACTTCACTCTACTCAGAGACATTTTACATGCGCCTTGTTTTGTTACTTTGCCTTTCTTCTCCATCCATCACATGCACAATACACTTTCACACAAACACTCACTTACAATATTGATATTACTGACATCCATACTTCATTCCTTTTGCAAGTTAATTCATATTTTTGTAAATAAATTAGTGTAATTAATGAATTGTTATTTCGGTGTCTCTCCCTTTATTTGCCATGGCCTTTGAGCCAGTCATGACAGAACAGAAACATACTGTACTAGTACCGTACTCGGGTATATGCCTGAATCTGCTTGAAGAGGTAAGTACAGTCCCCGTGAGATGTGAACGCAACCATGCTGTAACAAGGAAGTGGACCGCTATATGATGGCTCCTGGGCCCGTTTCATCCTCTGAGCTGCACATTAGATGTGGATGTAGGAAGATGTTGGCGTCTCAGAAATAACAAAAACATCCACAGTTAGCAGGAAGGACTTAGCCTGCGAGTGGTTACCATGGTTGCTTCTTCTTCTCTCTGCTGTATCTGACTGTGTACATACACAGGTGTACTCAGGTAAAGAACGATGTTACAGCTTAAAATAGAATAGAATTAGAATTAGAATTTATACTTTATTGATCCCGCGAGGGGAAATTCGTTTTTTTAGATTAGATTAGATTAGATTTTTTTAGATAGATTTGTTCTTGAATTGTTGTTGATAGGTTTGTCTAATAATGCAACTTTTTTTGTACCACTTGTTTTAAAATGATAAAAAATCTCTTTATGGTATTTTCTCTAGTATCATATCAAAGTTTAAAGTTCTATGAGGGAGGAGAGGGGCGAGAGACACTGAGAAGTGACAGAGAGAGAGAGAGAGAGGACTGACTGACCTCGAGTCCGAAATTGAAAGCAGTTGTGGGGCTGTGTGTTGTGTTTGTTTCTGTGTGAGTGTGTGTGTGTTAGAGCCGTTCCCACGACACCAAATGACCTCCACCCCTCTCTCTCTCTCTCTCTCTCTCTCTCTCTCTCTCTCTCTCTATAAATGGGCCGTCTGGTGGCTTTTTCGGGGACCGGTCAGACTTAAAAAGGACAGAAAGGGAGAGAAAGCAAGGGAGGGAAAAATTACAAAAAAAGGCAAGAGAAAAATATTTCAAGAGAAAGAGAAGAGGTGGAAAGGCCCCGTTTGAAGGAGATTAAAGGAAAAGTTCAACATTTTTTTGAAATGCAATAATAGTTTTTAATAAGTTTTTGTTTGGAGAGTGAAACATTCAGATGGATTTCGATCATCACAGCTACTGAGTCAGGATTGTGGTTAGCCTAGCTTAGCATAAAGAGACAGCTAGCCTCCAACTCCAAATCTCATTATTAAGAAGTTCTAAATGTAAAAAGTATGTATATTATACTGCTGAATGCAATTACAAAATTGTCTGTTTCAAGACATAAGCTAAATCTCCATTAAATGAAAGCAATAGCAGTTGTCAACACAATGAAAACACAGCCTGGATAACAAAAACAAACAACAACTAACGCTGTGAGCAGAGCAGTGAAAATAAGTTAAAGGATAAAACGTGACCAGAGGTGAAACTGACAACACACTGCAGTTAATACATGAATCTGTCACTTTACCTTTAGGGCATTTTAAAATTATTCCGGTAATGTAATTTGTAATTTATTTCAAGGATAGCCCCTTGAGATGCATCATCTCATTTTCAAGGGGGTCCTTACGAAACATAAATTAATCATCATAATACAAAATCAAAATAAAAGGTAAATCCAAAACATAATACCAAACATTTAAACACAGAGACACCCACACCACAAACACACACACACTCACAATCACTCACACTTAATGCTCCCCCAAGCCTAGCCACCCACCAACCAGCCAATATTACACAATCACAAAAAATCTGAAGAGAGAGAAAAAAAAAAGAAAGAAAGAAAGGAAAACCTCTGCAATAACATACATGTAAAGGTAGAGGTAGAGCTGTGTACACCCATGCACACATATGCACCAAATAAATGCATATACATGTACATATATATATGCATACACACTATACAGTACATACACACATAGTGTACGCAACATTAAGGCATAAGGTACAGAACAGTACATACATGTAGATATGAGGTACACGAGCGCAAGCAAGAGGAGAGCAAGTCCAGACAAACTAAGTCCAACAGAGAAAGAAAATCAAAAGCAAGAGCAGGATGTTTGACAATGAGTAAGTAGAGATGATTTAAAGATATGAAAAGAGGTGATAGATCTAAGTGAGCGAGGTAGGTTATTCCAGTCTGATGGAGCTTTAAATTTAAATGCAAGGCGACCAATTTCTTTCCTGATTCTTGGTGTGAAGAAAAATAAATGATCAGTATGCCTTAGGCTATACTGTGACCTGAAAGGGATTAGAAATTGTTTCAAGTACGGAGGAAAATTAAAATAGATACATTTAAAAGTAAATAGCGACCAATGAAATTTCCTTCTGGGAGCCAGCCAATTCAAGGACTCGTACATTAGGCAGTGATGGGTCCTATATGGACACCTCAGAACAAATCTACAGAGACTGTTATATAAGACAGTGAGAGGTTGAAGATTTGTCTCTGAGGTGTTCCCATAGATAACATCAGCATAATCAAGGATTGGCAGCACCAATTGTGTCACGATTCTTCTCCGGACTTGCAGTGAAAAACATTCAACAGAACGATGAAGTGATTTTAGACGACCATATATTTTCTTAGAAATTGAGTTGATATGAGGTTTGAAAGACAACTGGGAATCTAGCCAAAGGCCCAAATATTTAAATTCATCTACTTTTTCTATGTGGTGTATCATTATATGATTGTTTTATAAAATATCAACTGTTGCTGAATCTCTGCACTCTGATATTATTGTTATCCTGATATCATGTATTGTAGCCTATCCTGAGTAACCCTGTGATCCACACCATGTATATATATTCTATAAGTTGGAGGTACACTATTCACAATATGAGTGATTACTCTGTTTTCCAAGTTGTATTAATATATGTCTCCTCCTCTGCCCTACTCCCTGAGACTCAGATGAAGTCAGTGAAGAAGGGGTGGTGCTATCTTTGTCTCAGGACAGAAAAACTCCGCTGACTCATTTAGCAAACCTCACAGCCTTTTTTTCTTTTTTCTTTTTTGGTGTGTTCTCGTCCATATCTGGGAAGTGAGCTAATATCAGAGTCGCCAGGGTCTAATTTTAGAGTTGTGTGTTTTATTGCAACATCAAAGACATGCTCAGTGCACACTCACACTGTCCAGATGTTTCCTTCAGGATGGGTCCATGGAGACCCGAGGCCAGGTCGCAGTCCGTCAAATGGGTCGAAACTATGATACCAAATAAACTTACCAAGAAGGCAACAAAAACGAGGAACCAGAACAGTGAGGATACATTAGATGTAGGTCAAAGCAAACATCAAGTTCAGAAAATGTCAAAATTCAATGTAGTCATTGGAGATGTTATATATGTTTATATCATTGTGGCAAATAACGACTGAACCCAGACTGGAAACGGGTAGGGTGTCAAAAAATGTGTTTGTTCTGAACAGGTTTGACTAAAAGCTCTGAAAATAAACAAAAACACAGTGTGATTAAAGACACATTCGCATTATGTCAGTGCCCGCCTATGAGGTATTTTGGCCTCATTTTTGGACAAAGGGAGGTGGTTGAGATGCTTTGTCCATACGGATATAGTCTATTGTTACTTCTTGCATTGACTCATAAAGCAAGCTGGCAAACTTACAAGGCATATGAACCCAAGGAGTCTGGATGAATGAGGTAATGTTAAAAACGTAATCTCCATAAGCTTCAGTTGATGTTAAACATAACTCACTTTGTCTTTAAGATAAAAATAATTACATAGGACTCCATAGGACTAAATAACAGCTTAATTGTTAAATATAGGCAATCTGTGTTTAAAATCATTGTGTTTTTATTGTTTAGTCCAGCTTTTATTCCCGTACAAATAATTTTCTCACATTGTATATGAATTTATTTCATTCTTAGTTTTGGAGATTTGTAATGGCTGGATATTTTGAGTTACACCTTACAAGAGGGAGGGGGCATATACACAAATCTTTCTAAGTCCAAGATTATTAAAGCTATGTTTGTTAGAAGCTCTCTGTGAGGATTCTCAAAATGTTTGTGAATACAGGAGAAGATCTGTAGTAACACTGATAAATGCTGCCATCTGCTGGTCAAAATGAAGAAATACATTCTAAACTAACTGTTTAAAATTCTTTATGTATTTTTGGCTGCAATGACTGAAATAAAGCAGCTAGGAGACAAGTGGGCTTTTAGCTGTGACTCGTTTGTATGAACATCATGTTGTAGTCCATGTAAGTTATGACTGTTTATGAAACCAAAACAAATTACTCCAATAAAAGTAAAACAAATTTTGATAACAAACATGGAACAGAGCAAACAGGAAATATCTAAACCTACTTTATCTGCCTCCCGCCCTAAAACTGAACCGCTTAAAGGACGTAAAACCACGCTTACTGCAAATGAGCAGAAATGATAGCCAGGGCGACGTGTGTTATCCTGCCCTTGACGATGATCCTGACATACTCGGGTTTCTCTTCATATCGTACAAGTCTTTCGCCTTTTACTAAAGACTTCTGTGGAGAGGAACACTATTGAGTTCAACTTATTTTTGGCAGGCTTAGCCTTGTAGCTGAGCCTCTCTATTATGTGGAAAGCAAACAACCTATCCAATGCAATTACCCCAGAGGTCGTGATCCAAATTTTAGAGTGATTAGTGGCTAGTTTTACAATTATGCAGCTGCTGTGATGACCAATTAGAAAGAGTGTACAACAAGGTGAGAGCAATTCCATTGGATAAAGATTGTGACAGGGATGCACATGGCCTAGTATGCAACAGGCAAAGTCAGGCTTCCCGTGAGTGTAGTGGCCAGGGCGACGTGTGTTATCCTGCCCTTGACGATGATCCTGACATACTCGGGTTTCTCTTCATATCGTACAAGTCTTTCGCCTTTTACTAAAGACTTCCGTGGAGAGGAACATTATTGAGTTCAACTTATTTTTGGCAGGCTTAGCCTTGTAGCTGAGCCTCTCTATTATGTGGAAAGCAAATAACCTATCCAATGCAATTACCCCAGAGGTTGTGAGCCAAATTTTAGAGTGATTAGTGGTTGGTTTTACAATTATGTAGCTGCTGTGATGACCAATGAGAAAGAGTGTACAACAAGGTGAGAGCAATTCCATTGGATAAAGACTGTGACAGGGATGCACATGGCCTAGTATGCAACAGGCCAAGTCAGGCTTCCCGTGAGTGTAGTAGCCAGGGCGACGTGTGTTATCCTGCCCTTGACAATAATCCTGACATACTCTGGTTTCTCTTCATATCGTACAAGTCTTTCGCCTTTTACTAAAGACTTCCGTGGAGAGGAACACTATTGAGATCAACTTATTTTTGGCAGGCCTAGCCTTGTAGCTGAGCCTCTCTATTATGTGGAAAGCAAATAACCTATCCAATGCAATTACCCCAGAGGTCGTGAGCCAAATTTTGGCTTGTGATCTAGAGTCACATTTTAGAGTGATTAGTGGCTAGTTTTACAATTATGCAGTTGCTATGATGACCAATTAGAAAGAGTGTACAACAAGGTGAGAGCAATTCCATTGGATAAAGACTGTGACAGGGATGCACATGGCCTAGTATGCAACAGGCAAAGTCAGGCTTCCCGTGAGTGTAGTAGCCAGGGCGACGTGTGTTATCCTGCCCTTGACAATAATCCTGACATACTCAGGTTTCTCTTCATATCGTACAAGTCTTTCGCCTTTTACTAAAGACTTCCGTGGCGAGGAACACTATTGAGTTCAACTTATTTTTGGCAGGCTTAGCCTTGTAGCTGAGCCTCTCTATTATGTGGAAAGCAAAGAACCTATCCAATGCAATTTGGCTTGCGATCTAGAGTCACATTTTAGAGTGATTAGTGGCTAGTTTTACAATTATGCAGTTGCTGTGATGACCAATTAGAAAGAGTGTACAACAAGGTGAGAGCAATTCCATTGGATAAAGACTGTGACAGGGATGCACATGGCCTAGTATGCAACAGGCCAAGTCAGGCTTCCCGTGAGTGTAGTGGCCAGGGCGATGTGTGTTATCCTGCCCTTGACGATGATCCTGACATACTCGGGTTTCTCTTCATATCGTACAAGTCTTTCGCCTTTTACTAAAGACTTCCGTGGAGAGGAACACTATTGAGTTCATCTTATTTTTGGCAGGCTTAGCCTTGTAGCTGAGCCTCTCTATTATGTAGAAAGCAAATAACCTATCCAATGCAATTACCCCAGAGGTTGTGAGCCAAATTTTAGAGTGATTAGTGGTTGGTTTTACAATTATGCAGTTGCTGTGATGACCAATTAGAAAGAGTGTACAACAAGGTGAGAGCAATTCCATTGGATAAAGATTGTGACAGGGATGCACATGGCCTAGTATGCAACAGGCCAAGTCAGGCTTCCCGTGAGTGTAGTAGCCAGGGCGACGTGTGTTAACCTGCCCTTGACGATAATCCTGACATACTCTGGTTTCTCTTCATATCGTACAAGTCTTTCGCCTTTTACTAAAGACTTCCGTGGAGAGGAACACTATTGAGATCAACTTATTTTTGGCAGGCCTAGCCTTGTAGCTGAGCCTCTCTATTATGTGGAAAGCAAATAACCTATCCAATGCAATTACCCCAGAGGTCGTGAGCCAAATTTTGGCTTGTGATCTAGAGTCACATTTTAGAGTGATTAGTGGCTAGTTTTACAATTATGCAGTTGCTATGATGACCAATTAGAAAGAGTGTACAACAAGGTGAGAGCAATTCCATTGGATAAAGACTGTGACAGGGATGCACATGGCCTAGTATGCAACAGGCAAAGTCAGGCTTCCCGTGAGTGTAGTAGCCAGGGCGACGTGTGTTATCCTGCCCTTGACGACGATCCTGACATACTCAGGTTTCTCTTCATATCGTACAAGTCTTTCGCCTTTTACTAAAGACTTCCGTGGCGAGGAACACTATTGAGTTCAACTTATTTTTGGCAGGCTTAGCCTTGTAGCTGAGCCTCTCTATTATGTGGAAAGCAAAGAACCTATCCAATGCAATTTGGCTTGCGATCTAGAGTCACATTTTAGAGTGATTAGTGGCTAGTTTTACAATTATGCAGCTGCTGTGATGACCAATTAGAAAGAGTGTACAACAAGGTGAGAGCAATTCCATTGGATAAAGACTGTGACAGGGATGCACATGGCCTAGTATGCAACAGGCCAAGTCAGGCTTCCCGTGAGTGTAGTAGCCAGGGCGACGTGTGTTATCCTGCCCTTGACGATTATCCTGACATACTCGGGTTTCTCTTCATATCGTACAAGTCTTTCGCCTTTTACTAAAGACTTCCGTGGAGAGGAACACTATTGAGTTCATCTTATTTTTGGCAGGCTTAGCCTTGTAGCTGAGCCTCTCTATTATGTAGAAAGCAAATAACCTATCCAATGCAATTACCCCAGAGGTTGTGAGCCAAATTTTAGAGTGATTAGTGGTTGGTTTTACAATTATGCAGTTGCTGTGATGACCAATTAGAAAGAGTGTACAACAAGGTGAGAGCAATTCCATTGGATAAAGATTGTGACAGGGATGCACATGGCCTAGTATGCAACAGGCCAAGTCAGGCTTCCCGTGAGTGTAGTAGCCAGGGCGACGTGTGTTAACCTGCCCTTGACGATAATCCTGACATACTCTGGTTTCTCTTCATATCGTACAAGTCTTTCGCCTTTTACTAAAGACTTCCGTGGAGAGGAACACTATTGAGATCAACTTATTTTTGGCAGGCCTAGCCTTGTAGCTGAGCCTCTCTATTATGTGGAAAGCAAATAACCTATCCAATGCAATTACCCCAGAGGTCGTGAGCCAAATTTTGGCTTGTGATCTAGAGTCACATTTTAGAGTGATTAGTGGCTAGTTTTACAATTATGCAGTTGCTATGATGACCAATTAGAAAGAGTGTACAACAAGGTGAGAGCAATTCCATTGGATAAAGACTGTGACAGGGATGCACATGGCCTAGTATGCAACAGGCAAAGTCAGGCTTCCCTTGAGTGTAGTAGCCAGGGCGACGTGTGTTATCCTGCCCTTGACGACGATCCTGACATACTCTGGTTTCTCTTCATATCGTACAAGTCTTTCGCCTTTTACTAAAGACTTCCGTGGCGAGGAACACTATTGAGTTCAACTTATTTTTGGCAGGCTTAGCCTTGTAGCTGAGCCTCTCTATTATGTGGAAAGCAAAGAACCTATCCAATGCAATTTGGCTTGCGATCTAGAGTCACATTTTAGAGTGATTAGTGGCTAGTTTTACAATTATGCAGTTGCTGTGATGACCAATTAGAAAGAGTGTACAACAAGGTGAGAGCAATTCCATTGGATAAAGACTGTGACAGGGATGCACATGGCCTAGTATGCAACAGGCCAAGTCAGGCTTCCCGTGAGTGTAGTGGCCAGGGCGACGTGTGTTATCCTGCCCTTGACGATAATCCTGACATACTAGGGTTTCTCTTCATATCGTACAAGTCTTTCGCCTTTTACTAAAGACTTCCGTGGAGAGGAACACTATTGAGTTCATCTTATTTTTGGCAGGCTTAGCCTTGTAGCTGAGCCTCTCTATTATGTGGAAAGCAAACAACCTATCCAATGCAATTACCCCAGAGGTCGTGAGCCAAATTTTGGCTTGTGATCTAGAGTCACATTTTAGAGTGATTAGTGGCTAGTTTTACAATTATGCAGTTGCTGTGATGACCAATTAGAAAGAGTGTACAACAAGGTGAGAGCAATTCCATTGGATAAAGACTGTGACAGGGATGCACATGGCCTAGTATGCAACAGGCCAAGTCAGGCTTCCCGTGAGTGTAGTGGCCAGGGCGACGTGTGTTATCCTGCCCTTGACGATGATCCTGACATACTCGGGTTTCTCTTCATATCGTACAAGTCTTTCGCCTTTTACTAAAGACTTCCGTGGAGAGGAACACTATTGAGTTCATCTTATTTTTGGCAGGCTTAGCCTTGTAGCTGAGCCTCTCTATTATGTGGAAAGCAAACAACCTATCCAATGCAATTACCCCAGAGGTTGTGAGCCAAATTTTAGAGTGATTAGTGGTTGGTTTTACAATTATGCAGTTGCTGTGATGACCAATTAGAAAGAGTGTACAACAAGGTGAGAGCAATTCCATTGGATAAAGATTGTGACAGGGATGCACATGGCCTAGTATGCAACAGGCCAAGTCAGGCTTCCCGTGAGTGTAGTAGCCAGGGCGACGTGTTTTAACCTGCCCTTGACGATAATCCTGACATACTCTGGTTTCTCTTCATATCGTACAAGTCTTTCGCCTTTTACTAAAGACTTCCGTGGAGAGGAACACTATTGAGATCAACTTATTTTTGGCAGGCCTAGCCTTGTAGCTGAGCCTCTCTATTATGTGGAAAGCAAATAACCTATCCAATGCAATTACCCCAGAGGTCGTGAGCCAAATTTTGGCTTGTGATCTAGAGTCACATTTTAGAGTGATTAGTGGCTAGTTTTACAATTATGCAGTTGCTATGATGACCAATTAGAAAGAGTGTACAACAAGGTGAGAGCAATTCCATTGGATAAAGACTGTGACAGGGATGCACATGGCCTAGTATGCAACAGGCAAAGTCAGGCTTCCCGTGAGTGTAGTAGCCAGGGCGACGTGTGTTATCCTGCCCTTGACGACGATCCTGACATACTCAGGTTTCTCTTCATATCGTACAAGTCTTTCGCCTTTTACTAAAGACTTCCGTGGCGAGGAACACTATTGAGTTCAACTTATTTTTGGCAGGCTTAGCCTTGTAGCTGAGCCTCTCTATTATGTGGAAAGCAAAGAACCTATCCAATGCAATTTGGCTTGCGATCTAGAGTCACATTTTAGAGTGATTAGTGGCTAGTTTTACAATTATGCAGTTGCTGTGATGACCAATTAGAAAGAGTGTACAACAAGGTGAGAGCAATTCCATTGGATAAAGACTGTGACAGGGATGCACATGGCCTAGTATGCAACAGGCCAAGTCAGGCTTCCCGTGAGTGTAGTGGCCAGGGCGACGTGTGTTATCCTGCCCTTGACGATAATCCTGACATACTCGGGTTTCTCTTCATATCGTACAAGTCTTTCGCCTTTTACTAAAGACTTCCGTGGAGAGGAACACTATTGAGTTCATCTTATTTTTGGCAGGCTTAGCCTTGTAGCTGAGCCTTTCTATTATGTGGAAAGCAAACAACCTATCCAATGCAATTACCCCAGAGGTCGTGAGCCAAATTTTGGCTTGTGATCTAGAGTCACACTTTAGAGTGATTAGTGGCTAGTTTTACAATTATGCAGTTGCTGTGATGACCAATTAGAAAGAGTGTACAACAAGGTGAGAGCAATTCCATTGGATAAAGACTGTGACAGGGATGCACATGGCCTAGTATGCAACAGGCCAAGTCAGGCTTCCCGTGAGTGTAGTGGCCAGGGCGACGTGTGTTATCCTGCCCTTGACGATGATCCTGACATACTCGGGTTTCTCTTCATATCGTACAAGTCTTTCGCCTTTTACTAAAGACTTCCGTGGAGAGGAACACTATTGAGTTCATCTTATTTTTGGCAGGCTTAGCCTTGTAGCTGAGCCTCTCTATTATGTGGAAAGCAAACAACCTATCCAATGCAATTACCCCAGAGGTCGTGGGCCAAATTTTGGCTTGTGATCTAGAGTCACATTTTAGAGTGATTAGTGGCTAGTTTTACAATTATGCAGTTGCTGTGATGACCAATTAGAAAGAGTGTACAACAAGGTGAGAGCAATTCCATTGGATAAAGACTGACAGGGATGCACATGGCCTAGTATGCAACAGGCTAAGTCAGGCTTCCCGTGAGTGTAGTAGCCAGGGCGACGTGTGTTATCCTACCCTTGACGATGGTCCTGACATACTCAGGTTTCTCTTCATATCGTACAAGTCTTTCGCCTTTTACTAAAGACTTCCGTGGCGAGGAACACTATTGCGTTCAACTTATTTTTGGCAGGCTTAGCCTTGTAGCTGAGCCTCTCTATTATGTGGAAAGCAAAGAACCTATCCAATGCAATTTGGCTTGCGATCTAGAGTCACATTTTAGAGTGATTAGTGGCTAGTTTTACAATTATGCAGTTGCTGTGATGACCAATTAGAAAGAGTGTACAACAAGGTGAGAGCAATTCCATTGGATAAAGACTGTGACAGGGATGCACATGGCCTAGTATGCAACAGGCCAAGTCAGGCTTCCCGTGAGTGTAGTAGCCAGGGCGACGTGTGTTATCCTGCCCTTGACGATGATCCTGACATACTCGGGTTTCTCTTCATATCGTACAAGTCTTTCGCCTTTTACTAAAGACTTCTGTGGAGAGGAACACTATTGAGTTCAACTTATTTTTGGCAGGCTTGGCCTTGTAGCTGAGCCTCTCTATTATGTGGAAAGCAAACAACCTATCCAATGCAATTACCCCAGAGGTCGTGATCCAAATTTTAGAGTGATTAGTGGCTAGTTTTACAATTATGCAGCTGCTGTGATGACCAATTAGAAAGAGTGTACAACAAGGTGAGAGCAATTCCATTGGATAAAGACTGTGACAGGGATGCACATGGCCTAGTATGCAACAGGCAAAGTCAGGCTTCCCGTGAGTGTAGTAGCCAGGGCGACGTGTGTTATCCTGCCCTTGACGACGATCCTGACATACTCGGGTTTCTCTTCATATCGTACAAGTCTTTCGCCTTTTACTAAAGACTTCCGTGGAGAGGAACACTATTGAGTTCATCTTATTTTTGGCAGGCTTAGCCTTGTAGCTGAGCCTCTCTATTATGTGGAAAGCAAACAACCTATCCAATGCAATTACCCCAGAGGTCGTGAGCCAAATTTTGGCTTGTGATCTAGAGTCACATTTTAGAGTGATTAGTGGCTAGTTTTACAATTATGCAGCTGCTGTGATGACCAATTAGAAAGAGTGTACAACAAGGTGAGAGCAATTCCATTGGATAAAGACTGTGACAGGGATGCACATGGCCTAGTATGCAACAGGCCAAGTCAGGCTTCCCGTGAGTGTAGTGGCCAGGGCGACGTGTGTTATCCTGCCCTTGACGATTATCCTGAGATACTCGGGTTTCTCTTCACATCGTACAAGTCTTTCGCCTTTTACTAAAGACTTCCGTGGAGAGGAACACTATTGAGTTCATCTTATTTTTGGCAGGCTTAGCCTTGTAGCTGAGCCTCTCTATTATGTAGAAAGCAAATAACCTATCCAATGCAATTACCCCAGAGGTTGTGAGCCAAATTTTAGAGTGATTAGTGGTTGGTTTTACAATTATGCAGTTGCTGTGATGACCAATTAGAAAGAGTGTACAACAAGGTGAGAGCAATTCCATTGGATAAAGATTGTGACAGGGATGCACATGGCCTAGTATGCAACAGGCCAAGTCAGGCTTCCCGTGAGTGTAGTAGCCAGGGCGACGTGTGTTAACCTGCCCTTGACGATAATCCTGACATACTCTGGTTTCTCTTCATATCGTACAAGTCTTTCGCCTTTTACTAAAGACTTCCGTGGAGAGGAACACTATTGAGATCAACTTATTTTTGGCAGGCCTAGCCTTGTAGCTGAGCCTCTCTATTATGTGGAAAGCAAATAACCTATCCAATGCAATTACCCCAGAGGTCGTGAGCCAAATTTTGGCTTGTGATCTAGAGTCACATTTTAGAGTGATTAGTGGCTAGTTTTACAATTATGCAGTTGCTATGATGACCAATTAGAAAGAGTGTACAACAAGGTGAGAGCAATTCCATTGGATAAAGACTGTGACAGGGATGCACATGGCCTAGTATGCAACAGGCAAAGTCAGGCTTCCCGTGAGTGTAGTAGCCAGGGCGACGTGTGTTATCCTGCCCTTGACGACGATCCTGACATACTCAGGTTTCTCTTCATATCGTACAAGTCTTTCGCCTTTTACTAAAGACTTCCGTGGCGAGGAACACTATTGAGTTCAACTTATTTTTGGCAGGCTTAGCCTTGTAGCTGAGCCTCTCTATTATGTGGAAAGCAAAGAACCTATCCAATGCAATTTGGCTTGCGATCTAGAGTCACATTTTAGAGTGATTAGTGGCTAGTTTTACAATTATGCAGTTGCTGTGATGACCAATTAGAAAGAGTGTACAACAAGGTGAGAGCAATTCCATTGGATAAAGACTGTGACAGGGATGCACATGGCCTAGTATGCAACAGGCCAAGTCAGGCTTCCCGTGAGTGTAGTGGCCAGGGCGACGTGTGTTATCCTGCCCTTGACGATAATCCTGACATACTCGGGTTTCTCTTCATATCGTACAAGTCTTTCGCCTTTTACTAAAGACTTCCGTGGAGAGGAACACTATTGAGTTCATCTTATTTTTGGCAGGCTTAGCCTTGTAGCTGAGCCTCTCTATTATGTGGAAAGCAAACAACCTATCCAATGCAATTACCCCAGAGGTCGTGAGCCAAATTTTGGCTTGTGATCTAGAGTCACATTTTAGAGTGATTAGTGGCTAGTTTTACAATTATGCAGTTGCTGTGATGACCAATTAGAAAGAGTGTACAACAAGGTGAGAGCAATTCCATTGGATAAAGACTGTGACAGGGATGCACATGGCCTAGTATGCAACAGGCCAAGTCAGGCTTCCCGTGAGTGTAGTGGCCAGGGCGACGTGTGTTATCCTGCCCTTGACGATGATCCTGACATACTCGGGTTTCTCTTCATATCGTACAAGTCTTTCGCCTTTTACTAAAGACTTCCGTGGAGAGGAACACTATTGAGTTCATCTTATTTTTGGCAGGCTTAGCCTTGTAGCTGAGCCTCTCTATTATGTGGAAAGCAAACAACCTATCCAATGCAATTACCCCAGAGGTTGTGAGCCAAATTTTAGAGTGATTAGTGGTTGGTTTTACAATTATGCAGTTGCTGCGATGACCAATTAGAAAGAGTGTACAACAAGGTGAGAGCAATTCCATTGGATAAAGATTGTGACAGGGATGCACATGGCCTAGTATGCAACAGGCCAAGTCAGGCTTCCCGTGAGTGTAGTAGCCAGGGCGACGTGTGTTAACCTGCCCTTGACGATAATCCTGACATACTCTGGTTTCTCTTCATATCGTACAAGTCTTTCGCCTTTTACTAAAGACTTCCGTGGAGAGGAACACTATTGAGATCAACTTATTTTTGGCAGGCCTAGCCTTGTAGCTGAGCCTCTCTATTATGTGGAAAGCAAATAACCTATCCAATGCAATTACCCCAGAGGTCGTGAGCCAAATTTTGGCTTGTGATCTAGAGTCACATTTTAGAGTGATTAGTGGCTAGTTTTACAATTATGCAGTTGCTATGATGACCAATTAGAAAGAGTGTACAACAAGGTGAGAGCAATTCCATTGGATAAAGACTGTGACAGGGATGCACATGGCCTAGTATGCAACAGGCAAAGTCAGGCTTCCCGTGAGTGTAGTAGCCAGGGCGACGTGTGTTATCCTGCCCTTGACGACGATCCTGACATACTCGGGTTTCTCTTCATATCGTACAAGTCTTTCGCCTTTTACTAAAGACTTCCGTGGAGAGGAACACTATTGAGTTCATCTTATTTTTGGCAGGCTTAGCCTTGTAGCTGAGCCTCTCTATTATGTGGAAAGCAAACAACCTATCCAATGCAATTACCCCAGAGGTTGTGAGCCAAATTTTAGAGTGATTAGTGGTTGGTTTTACAATTATGCAGTTGCTGTGATGACCAATTAGAAAGAGTGTACAACAAGGTGAGAGCAATTCCATTGGATAAAGATTGTGACAGGGATGCACATGGCCTAGTATGCAACAGGCCAAGTCAGGCTTCCCGTGAGTGTAGTAGCCAGGGCGACGTGTGTTAACCTGCCCTTGACGATAATCCTGACATACTCTGGTTTCTCTTCATATCGTACAAGTCTTTCGCCTTTTACTAAAGACTTCCGTGGAGAGGAACACTATTGAGATCAACTTATTTTTGGCAGGCCTAGCCTTTTAGCTGAGCCTCTCTATTATGTGGAAAGCAAATAACCTATCCAATGCAATTACCCCAGAGGTCGTGAGCCAAATTTTGGCTTGTGATCTAGAGTCACATTTTAGAGTGATTAGTGGCTAGTTTTACAATTATGCAGTTGCTATGATGACCAATTAGAAAGAGTGTACAACAAGGTGAGAGCAATTCCATTGGATAAAGACTGTGACAGGGATGCACATGGCCTAGTATGCAACAGGCAAAGTCAGGCTTCCCGTGAGTGTAGTAGCCAGGGCGACGTGTGTTATCCTGCCCTTGACGACGATCCTGACATACTCAGGTTTCTCTTCATATCGTACAAGTCTTTCGCCTTTTACTAAAGACTTCCGTGGCGAGGAACACTATTGAGTTCAACTTATTTTTGGCAGGCTTAGCCTTGTAGCTGAGCCTCTCTATTATGTGGAAAGCAAAGAACCTATCCAATGCAATTTGGCTTGCGATCTAGAGTCACATTTTAGAGTGATTAGTGGCTAGTTTTACAATTATGCAGTTGCTGTGATGACCAATTAGAAAGAGTGTACAACAAGGTGAGAGCAATTCCATTGGATAAAGACTGTGACAGGGATGCACATGGCCTAGTATGCAACAGGCCAAGTCAGGCTTCCCGTGAGTGTAGTGGCCAGGGCGACGTGTGTTATCCTGCCCTTGACGACGATCCTGACATACTCAGGTTTCTCTTCATATCTTACAAGTCTTTCGCCTTTTACTAAAGACTTCCGTGGCGAGGAACACTATTGAGTTCAATTTATTTTTGGCAGGCTTAGCCTTGTAGCTGAGCCTCTCTATTATGTGGAAAGCAAAGAACCTATCCAATGCAATTTGGCTTGCGATCTAGAGTCACATTTTAGAGTGATTAGTGGCTAGTTTTACAATTATGCAGTTGCTGTGATGACCAATTAGAAAGAGTGTACAACAAGGTGAGAGCAATTCCATTGGATAAAGACTGTGACAGGGATGCACATGGCCTAGTATGCAACAGGCCAAGTCAGGCTTCCCGTGAGTGTAGTGGCCAGGGCGACGTTTGTTATCCTGCCCTTGACGATAATCCTGACATACTCGGGTTTCTCTTCATATCGTACAAGTCTTTCGCCTTTTACTAAAGACTTCCGTGGAGAGGAACACTATTGAGTTCATCTTATTTTTGGCAGGCTTAGCCTTGTAGCTGAGCCTCTCTATTATGTGGAAAGCAAACAACCTATCCAATGCAATTACCCCAGAGGTCGTGAGCCAAATTTTGGCTTGTGATCTAGAGTCACATTTTAGAGTGATTAGTGGCTAGTTTTACAATTATGCAGTTGCTGTGATGACCAATTAGAAAGAGTGTACAACAAGGTGAGAGCAATTCCATTGGATAAAGACTGTGACAGGGATGCACATGGCCTAGTATGCAACAGGCCAAGTCAGGCTTCCCGTGAGTGTAGTGGCCAGGGCGACGTGTGTTATCCTGCCCTTGACGATGATCCTGACATACTCGGGTTTCTCTTCATATCGTACAAGTCTTTCGCCTTTTACTAAAGACTTCCGTGGAGAGGAACACTATTGAGTTCATCTTATTTTTGGCAGGCTTAGCCTTGTAGCTGAGCCTCTCTATTATGTGGAAAGCAAACAACCTATCCAATGCAATTACCCCAGAGGTCGTGAGCCAAATTTTGGCTTGTGATCTAGAGTCACATTTTAGAGTGATTAGTGGCTAGTTTTACAATTATGCAGTTGCTGTGATGACCAATTAGAAAGAGTGTACAACAAGGTGAGAGCAAGTCCATTGGATAAAGACTGACAGGGATGCACATGGCCTAGTATGCAACAGGCTAAGTCAGGCTTCCCGTGAGTGTAGTAGCCAGGGCGACGTGTGTTATCCTACCCTTGACGATGGTCCTGACGTACTCAGGTTTCTCTTCATATCGTACAAGTCTTTCGCCTTTTACTAAAGACTTCCGTGGCGAGGAACACTATTGAGTTCAACTTATTTTTGGCAGGCTTAGCCTTGTAGCTGAGCCTCTCTATTATGTGGAAAGCAAACAACCTATCCAATGCAATTACCCCAGAGGTCGTGATCCAAATTTTAGAGTGATTAGTGGCTAGTTTTACAATTATGCAGCTGCTGTGATGACCAATTAGAAAGAGTGTACAACAAGGTGAGAGCAATTCCATTGGATAAAGACTGTGACAGGGATGCACATGGCCTAGTATGCAACAGGCCAAGTCAGGCTTCCCGTGAGTGTAGTGGCCAGGGCGACGTGTGTTATCCTGCCCTTGACGATGATCCTGACATACTCGGGTTTCTCTTCATATCGTACAAGTCTTTCGCCTTTTACTAAAGACTTCCGTGGAGAGGAACACTATTGAGTTCATCTTATTTTTGGCAGGCTTAGCCTTGTAGCTGAGCCTCTCTATTATGTGGAAAGCAAACAACCTATCCAATGCAATTACCCCAGAGGTCGTGAGCCAAATTTTGGCTTGTGATCTAGAGTCAGATTTTAGAGTGATTAGTGGCTAGTTTTACAATTATGCAGTTGCTGTGATGACCAATTAGAAAGAGTGTACAACAAGGTGAGAGCAATTCCATTGGATAAAGACTGACAGGGATGCACATGGCCTAGTATGCAACAGGCTAAGTCAGGCTTCCCGTGAGTGTAGTAGCCAGGGCGACGTGTGTTATCCTACCCTTGACGATGGTCCTGACGTACTCAGGTTTCTCTTCATATCGTACAAGTCTTTCGCCTTTTACTAAAGACTTCCGTGGCGAGGAACACTATTGAGTTCAACTTATTTTTGGCAGGCTTAGCCTTGTAGCTGAGCCTCTCTATTATGTGGAAAGCAAAGAACCTATCCAATGCAATTTGGCTTGCGATCTAGAGTCACATTTTAGAGTGATTAGTGGCTAGTTTTACAATTATGCAGTTGCTGTGATGACCAATTAGAAAGAGTGTACAACAAGGTGAGAGCAATTCCATTGGATAAAGACTGTGACAGGGATGCACATGGCCTAGTATGCAACAGGCCAAGTCAGGCTTCCCGTGAGTGTAGTAGCCAGGGCGACGTGTGTTATCCTGCCCTTGACGATGATCCTGACATACTCGGGTTTCTCTTCATATCGTACAAGTCTTTCGCCTTTTACTAAAGACTTCCGTGGAGAGGAACACTATTGAGTTCAACTTATTTTTGGCAGGCTTAGCCTTGTAGCTGAGCCTCTCTATTATGTGGAAAGCAAACAACCTATCCAATGCAATTACCCCAGAGGTCGTGATCCAAATTTTAGAGTGATTAGTGGCTAGTTTTACAATTATGCAGCTGCTGTGATGACCAATTAGAAAGAGTGTACAACAAGGTGAGAGCAATTCCATTGGATAAAGACTGTGACAGGGATGCACATGGCCTAGTATGCAACAGGCCAAGTCAGGCTTCCCGTGAGTGTAGTGGCCAGGGCGACGTGTGTTAACCTGCCCTTGACGATGATCCTGACATACTCGGGTTTCTCTTCATATCGTACAAGTCTTTCGCCTTTTACTAAAGACTTCCGTGGAGAGGAACACTATTGAGTTCAACTTATTTTTGGCAGGCTTAGCCTTGTAGCTGAGCCTCTCTATTATGTGGAAAGCAAAGATCCTATCCAATGCAATTCGGCTTGTGATCTAGAGTCTCATTTTAGAGTGATTAGTGGCTAGTTTTACAATTATGCAGCTGCTGTGATGACCAATTAGAAAGAGTGTACAACAAGGTGAGAGCAATTCCATTGGATAAAGACTGTGACAGGGATGCACATGGCCTAGTATGCAACAGGCCAAGTCAGGCTTCCCGTGAGTGTAGTAGCCAGGGCGACGTGTGTTATTCTGCCCTTGACGATTATCCTGACATACTCGGGTTTCTCTTCATATCGTACAAGTCTTTCGCCTTTTACTAAAGACTTCCGTGGAGAGGAGCACTATTGAGTTCATCTTATTTTTGGCAGGCTTAGCCTTGTAGCTGAGCCTCTCTATTATGTAGAAAGCAAATAACCTATCCAATGCAATTACCCCAGAGGTTGTGAGCCAAATTTTAGAGTGATTAGTGGTTGGTTTTACAATTATGCAGTTGCTGTGATGACCAATTAGAAAGAGTGTACAACAAGGTGAGAGCAATTCCATTGGATAAAGATTGTGACAGGGATGCACATGGCCTAGTATGCAACAGGCCAAGTCAGGCTTCCCGTGAGTGTAGTAGCCAGGGCGACGTGTGTTATCCTGCCCTTGACGATAATCCTGACATACTCGGGTTTCTCTTCATATCGTACAAGTCTTTCGCCTTTTACTAAAGACTTCCGTGGAGAGGAACACTATTGAGTTCAACTTATTTTTGGCAGGCTTAGCCTTGTAGCTGAGCCTCTCTATTATGTGGAAAGCAAAGAACCTATCCAATGCAATTTGGCTTGTGATCTAGAGTCACATTTCAGAGTGATTAGTGGCTAGTTTTACAATTATGCAGTTGTTGTGATGACCAATTAGAAAGAGTGTACAACAAGGTGAGAGCAATTCCATTGGATAAAGACTGTGACAGGGATGCACATGGCCTAGTATGCAACAGGCCAAGTCAGGCTTCCCGTGAGTGTAGTGGCCAGGGCGACGTGTGTTATCAAGCCCTTGACGATAATCCTGACATACTCGGGTTTCTCTTCATATCGTACAAGTCTTTCGCCTTTTACTAAAGACTTCCGTGGAGAGGAACACTATTGAGTTCATCTTATTTTTGGCAGGCCTAGCCTTGTAGCTGAGCCTCTCTATTATGTGGAAAGCAAATAACCTATCCAATGCAATTACCCCAGAGGTCGTGAGCCAAATTTTGGCTTGTGATCTAGAGTCACATTTTAGAGTGATTAGTGGCTAGTTTTACAATTATGCAGTTGCTATGATGACCAATTAGAAAGAGTGTACAACAAGGTGAGAGCAATTCCATTGGATAAAGACTGTGACAGGGATGCACATGGCCTAGTATGCAACAGGCAAAGTCAGGCTTCCCGTGAGTGTAGTAGCCAGGGCGACGTGTGTTATCCTGCCCTTGACGACGATCCTGACATACTCAGGTTTCTCTTCATATCGTACAAGTCTTTCGCCTTTTACTAAAGACTTCCGTGGCGAGGAACACTATTGAGTTCAACTTATTTTTGGCAGGCTTAGCCTTGTAGCTGAGCCTCTCTATTATGTGGAAAGCAAACAACCTATCCAATGCAATTTGGCTTGCGATCTAGAGTCACATTTTAGAGTGATTAGTGGCTAGTTTTACAATTATGCAGTTGCTGTGATGACCAATTAGAAAGAGTGTACAACAAGGTGAGAGCAATTCCATTGGATAAAGACTGTGACAGGGATGCACATGGCCTAGTATGCAACAGGCCAAGTCAGGCTTCCCGTGAGAGTAGTGGCCAGGGCGACGTGTGTTATCCTGCCCTTGACGATAATCCTGACATACTCGGGTTTCTCTTCATATCGTACAAGTCTTTCGCCTTTTACTAAAGACTTCCGTGGAGAGGAACACTATTGAGTTCATCTTATTTTTGGCAGGCTTAGCCTTGTAGCTGAGCCTCTCTATTATGTGGAAAGCAAACAACCTATCCAATGCAATTACCCCAGAGGTCGTGAGCCAAATTTTGGCTTGTGATCTAGAGTCACATTTTAGAGTGATTAGTGGCTAGTTTTACAATTATGCAGTTGCTGTGATGACCAATTAGAAAGAGTGTACAACAAGGTGAGAGCAATTCCATTGGATAAAGACTGTGACAGGGATGCACATGGCCTAGTATGCAACAGGCCAAGTCAGGCTTCCCGTGAGTGTAGTAGCCAGGGCGATGTGTGTTATCCTGCCCTTGACGATGATCCTGACATACTGCGGTTTCTCTTCATATCGTACAAGTCTTTCGCCTTTTACTAAAGACTTCCGTGGCGAGGAACACTATTGAGTTCAACTTATTTTTGGCAGGCTTAGCCTTGTAGCTGAGCCTCTCTATTATGTGGAAAGCAAACAACCTATCCAATGCAATTTGGCTTGCGATCTAGAGTCACATTTTAGAGTGATTAGTGGCTAGTTTTACAATTATGCAGTTGCTGTGATGACCAATTAGAAAGAGTGTACAACAAGGTGAGAGCAATTCCATTGGATAAAGACTGTGACAGGGATGCACATGGCCTAGTATGCAACAGGCAAAGTCAGGCTTCCCGTGAGTGTATTAGCCAGGGCGACGTGTGTTATCCTGCCCTTGACGACGATCCTGACATACTCAGGTTTCTCTTCATATCGTACAAGTCTTTCGCCTTTTACTAAAGACTTCCGTGGCGAGGAACACTATTGAGTTCAATTTATTTTTGGCAGGCTTAGCCTTGTAGCTGAGCCTCTCTATTATGTGGAAAGCAAAGAACCTATCCAATGCAATTTGGCTTGCGATCTAGAGTCACATTTTAGAGTGATTAGTGGCTAGTTTTACAATTATGCAGCTGCTGTGATGACCAATTAGAAAGAGTGTACAACAAGGTGAGAGCAATTCCATTGGATAAAGACTGTGACAGGGATGCACATGGCCTAGTATGCAACAGGCCAAGTCAGGCTTCCCGTGAGTGTAGTGGCCAGGGCGACGTGTGTTATCCTGCCCTTGACGATAATCCTGACATACTCGGGTTTCTCTTCATATCGTACAAGTCTTTCGCCTTTTACTAAAGACTTCCGTGGAGAGGAACACTATTGAGTTCATCTTATTTTTGGCAGGCTTAGCCTTGTAGCTGAGCCTCTCTATTATGTGGAAAGCAAACAACCTATCCAATGCAATTACCCCAGAGGTCGTGAGCCAAATTTTGGCTTGTGATCTAGAGTCACATTTTAGAGTGATTAGTGGCTAGTTTTACAATTATGCAGTTGCTGTGATGACCAATTAGAAAGAGTGTACAACAAGGTGAGAGCAATTCCATTGGATAAAGACTGTGACAGGGATGCACATGGCCTAGTATGCAACAGGCCAAGTCAGGCTTCCCGTGAGTGTAGTGGCCAGGGCGACGTGTGTTATCCTGCCCTTGACGATGATCCTGACATACTCGGGTTTCTCTTCATATCGTACAAGTCTTTCGCCTTTTACTAAAGACTTCCGTGGAGAGGAACACTATTGAGTTCAACTTATTTTTGGCAGGCTTAGCCTTGTAGCTGAGCCTCTCTATTATGTGGAAAGCAAAGATCCTATCCAATGCAATTCGGCTTGTGATCTAGAGTCTCATTTTAGAGTGATTAGTGGCTAGTTTTACAATTATGCAGCTGCTGTGATGACCAATTAGAAAGAGTGTACAACAAGGTGAGAGCAATTCCATTGGATAAAGACTGTGACAGGGATGCACATGGCCTAGTATGCAACAGGCCAAGTCAGGCTTCCCGTGAGTGTAGTAGCCAGGGCGACGTGTGTTATTCTGCCCTTGACGATTATCCTGACATACTCGGGTTTCTCTTCATATCGTACAAGTCTTTCGCCTTTTACTAAAGACTTCCGTGGAGAGGAGCACTATTGAGTTCATCTTATTTTTGGCAGGCTTAGCCTTGTAGCTGAGCCTCTCTATTATGTAGAAAGCAAATAACCTATCCAATGCAATTACCCCAGAGGTTGTGAGCCAAATTTTAGAGTGATTAGTGGTTGGTTTTACAATTATGCAGTTGCTGTGATGACCAATTAGAAAGAGTGTACAACAAGGTGAGAGCAATTCCATTGGATAAAGATTGTGACAGGGATGCACATGGCCTAGTATGCAACAGGCCAAGTCAGGCTTCCCGTGAGTGTAGTAGCCAGGGCGACGTGTGTTATCCTGCCCTTGACGATAATCCTGACATACTCGGGTTTCTCTTCATATCGTACAAGTCTTTCGCCTTTTACTAAAGACTTCCGTGGAGAGGAACACTATTGAGTTCAACTTATTTTTGGCAGGCTTAGCCTTGTAGCTGAGCCTCTCTATTATGTGGAAAGCAAAGAACCTATCCAATGCAATTTGGCTTGTGATCTAGAGTCACATTTCAGAGTGATTAGTGGCTAGTTTTACAATTATGCAGTTGTTGTGATGACCAATTAGAAAGAGTGTACAACAAGGTGAGAGCAATTCCATTGGATAAAGACTGTGACAGGGATGCACATGGCCTAGTATGCAACAGGCCAAGTCAGGCTTCCCGTGAGTGTAGTGGCCAGGGCGACGTGTGTTATCAAGCCCTTGACGATAATCCTGACATACTCGGGTTTCTCTTCATATCGTACAAGTCTTTCGCCTTTTACTAAAGACTTCCGTGGAGAGGAACACTATTGAGTTCATCTTATTTTTGGCAGGCCTAGCCTTGTAGCTGAGCCTCTCTATTATGTGGAAAGCAAATAACCTATCCAATGCAATTACCCCAGAGGTCGTGAGCCAAATTTTGGCTTGTGATCTAGAGTCACATTTTAGAGTGATTAGTGGCTAGTTTTACAATTATGCAGTTGCTATGATGACCAATTAGAAAGAGTGTACAACAAGGTGAGAGCAATTCCATTGGATAAAGACTGTGACAGGGATGCACATGGCCTAGTATGCAACAGGCAAAGTCAGGCTTCCCGTGAGTGTAGTAGCCAGGGCGACGTGTGTTATCCTGCCCTTGACGACGATCCTGACATACTCAGGTTTCTCTTCATATCGTACAAGTCTTTCGCCTTTTACTAAAGACTTCCGTGGCGAGGAACACTATTGAGTTCAACTTATTTTTGGCAGGCTTAGCCTTGTAGCTGAGCCTCTCTATTATGTGGAAAGCAAACAACCTATCCAATGCAATTTGGCTTGCGATCTAGAGTCACATTTTAGAGTGATTAGTGGCTAGTTTTACAATTATGCAGTTGCTGTGATGACCAATTAGAAAGAGTGTACAACAAGGTGAGAGCAATTCCATTGGATAAAGACTGTGACAGGGATGCACATGGCCTAGTATGCAACAGGCCAAGTCAGGCTTCCCGTGAGAGTAGTGGCCAGGGCGACGTGTGTTATCCTGCCCTTGACGATAATCCTGACATACTCGGGTTTCTCTTCATATCGTACAAGTCTTTCGCCTTTTACTAAAGACTTCCGTGGAGAGGAACACTATTGAGTTCATCTTATTTTTGGCAGGCTTAGCCTTGTAGCTGAGCCTCTCTATTATGTGGAAAGCAAACAACCTATCCAATGCAATTACCCCAGAGGTCGTGAGCCAAATTTTGGCTTGTGATCTAGAGTCACATTTTAGAGTGATTAGTGGCTAGTTTTACAATTATGCAGTTGCTGTGATGACCAATTAGAAAGAGTGTACAACAAGGTGAGAGCAATTCCATTGGATAAAGACTGTGACAGGGATGCACATGGCCTAGTATGCAACAGGCCAAGTCAGGCTTCCCGTGAGTGTAGTAGCCAGGGCGATGTGTGTTATCCTGCCCTTGACGATGATCCTGACATACTGCGGTTTCTCTTCATATCGTACAAGTCTTTCGCCTTTTACTAAAGACTTCCGTGGCGAGGAACACTATTGAGTTCAACTTATTTTTGGCAGGCTTAGCCTTGTAGCTGAGCCTCTCTATTATGTGGAAAGCAAACAACCTATCCAATGCAATTTGGCTTGCGATCTAGAGTCACATTTTAGAGTGATTAGTGGCTAGTTTTACAATTATGCAGTTGCTGTGATGACCAATTAGAAAGAGTGTACAACAAGGTGAGAGCAATTCCATTGGATAAAGACTGTGACAGGGATGCACATGGCCTAGTATGCAACAGGCAAAGTCAGGCTTCCCGTGAGTGTATTAGCCAGGGCGACGTGTGTTATCCTGCCCTTGACGACGATCCTGACATACTCAGGTTTCTCTTCATATCGTACAAGTCTTTCGCCTTTTACTAAAGACTTCCGTGGCGAGGAACACTATTGAGTTCAATTTATTTTTGGCAGGCTTAGCCTTGTAGCTGAGCCTCTCTATTATGTGGAAAGCAAAGAACCTATCCAATGCAATTTGGCTTGCGATCTAGAGTCACATTTTAGAGTGATTAGTGGCTAGTTTTACAATTATGCAGCTGCTGTGATGACCAATTAGAAAGAGTGTACAACAAGGTGAGAGCAATTCCATTGGATAAAGACTGTGACAGGGATGCACATGGCCTAGTATGCAACAGGCCAAGTCAGGCTTCCCGTGAGTGTAGTGGCCAGGGCGACGTGTGTTATCCTGCCCTTGACGATAATCCTGACATACTCGGGTTTCTCTTCATATCGTACAAGTCTTTCGCCTTTTACTAAAGACTTCCGTGGAGAGGAACACTATTGAGTTCATCTTATTTTTGGCAGGCTTAGCCTTGTAGCTGAGCCTCTCTATTATGTGGAAAGCAAACAACCTATCCAATGCAATTACCCCAGAGGTCGTGAGCCAAATTTTGGCTTGTGATCTAGAGTCACATTTTAGAGTGATTAGTGGCTAGTTTTACAATTATGCAGTTGCTGTGATGACCAATTAGAAAGAGTGTACAACAAGGTGAGAGCAATTCCATTGGATAAAGACTGTGACAGGGATGCACATGGCCTAGTATGCAACAGGCCAAGTCAGGCTTCCCGTGAGTGTAGTGGCCAGGGCGACGTGTGTTATCCTGCCCTTGACGATGATCCTGACATACTCGGGTTTCTCTTCATATCGTACAAGTCTTTCGCCTTTTACTAAAGACTTCCGTGGAGAGGAACACTATTGAGTTCATCTTATTTTTGGCAGGCTTAGCCTTGTAGCTGAGCCTCTCTATTATGTGGAAAGCAAACAACCTATCCAATGCAATTACCCCAGAGGTCGTGAGCCAAATTTTGGCTTGTGATCTAGAGTCACATTTTAGAGTGATTAGTGGCTAGTTTTACAATTATGCAGTTGCTGTGATGACCAATTAGAAAGAGTGTACAACAAGGTGAGAGCAATTCCATTGGATAAAGACTGACAGGGATGCACATGGCCTAGTATGCAACAGGCTAAGTCAGGCTTCCCGTGAGTGTAGTAGCCAGGGCGACGTGTGTTATCCTACCCTTGACGATGGTCCTGACGTACTCAGGTTTCTCTTCATATCGTACAAGTCTTTCGCCTTTTACTAAAGACTTCCGTGGCGAGGAACACTATTGAGTTCAACTTATTTTTGGCAGGCTTAGCCTTGTAGCTGAGCCTCTCTATTATGTGGAAAGCAAAGAACCTATCCAATGCAATTTGGCTTGCGATCTAGAGTCACATTTTAGAGTGATTAGTGGCTAGTTTTACAATTATGCAGTTGCTGTGATGACCAATTAGAAAGAGTGTACAACAAGGTGAGAGCAATTCCATTGGATAAAGACTGTGACAGGGATGCACATGGCCTAGTATGCAACAGGCCAAGTCAGGCTTCCCGTGAGTGTAGTAGCCAGGGCGACGTGTGTTATCCTGCCCTTGACGATGATCCTGACATACTCGGGTTTCTCTTCATATCGTACAAGTCTTTCGCCTTTTACTAAAGACTTCCGTGGAGAGGAACACTATTGAGTTCATCTTATTTTTGGCAGGCTTAGCCTTGTAGCTGAGCCTCTCTATTATGTGGAAAGCAAACAACCTATCCAATGCAATTACCCCAGAGGTCGTGATCCAAATTTTGGCTTGTGATCTAGAGTCACATTTTAGAGTGATTAGTGGCTAGTTTTACAATTATGCAGTTGCTGTGATGACCAATTAGAAAGAGTGTACAACAAGGTGAGAGCAATTCCATTGGATAAAGACTGTGACAGGGATGCACATGGCCTAGTATGCAACAGGCCAAGTCAGGCTTCCCGTGAGTGTAGTGGCCAGGGCGACGTGTGTTATCCTGCCCTTGACGATGATCCTGACATACTCGGGTTTCTCTTCATATCGTACAAGTCTTTCGCCTTTTACTAAAGACTTCCGTGGAGAGGAACACTATTGAGTTCATCTTATTTTTGGCAGGCTTAGCCTTGTAGCTGAGCCTCTCTATTATGTGGAAAGCAAACAACCTATCCAATGCAATTACCCCAGAGGTCGTGAGCCAAATTTTGGCTTGTGATCTAGAGTCACATTTTAGAGTGATTAGTGGCTAGTTTTACAATTATGCAGTTGCTGTGATGACCAATTAGAAAGAGTGTACAACAAGGTGAGAGCAATTCCATTGGATAAAGACTGACAGGGATGCACATGGCCTAGTATGCAACAGGCTAAGTCAGGCTTCCCGTGAGTGTAGTAGCCAGGGCGACGTGTGTTATCCTACCCTTGACGATGGTCCTGACGTACTCAGGTTTCTCTTCATATCGTACAAGTCTTTCGCCTTTTACTAAAGACTTCCGTGGCGAGGAACACTATTGAGATCAACTTATTTTTGGCAGGCTTAGCCTTGTAGCTGAGCCTCTCTATTATGTGGAAAGCAAAGAACCTATCCAATGCAATTTGGCTTGCGATCTAGAGTCACATTTTAGAGTGATTAGTGGCTAGTTTTACAATTATGCAGTTGCTGTGATGACCAATTAGAAAGAGTGTACAACAAGGTGAGAGCAATTCCATTGGATAAAGACTGTGACAGGGATGCACATGGCCTAGTATGCAACAGGCCAAGTCAGGCTTCCCGTGAGTGTAGTAGCCAGGGCGACGTGTGTTATCCTGCCCTTGACGATGATCCTGACATACTCGGGTTTCTCTTCATATCGTACAAGTCTTTCGCCTTTTACTAAAGACTTCTGTGGAGAGGAACACTATTGAGTTCAACTTATTTTTGGCAGGCTTAGCCTTGTAGCTGAGCCTCTCTATTATGTGGAAAGCAAACAACCTATCCAATGCAATTACCCCAGAGGTCGTGATCCAAATTTTAGAGTGATTAGTGGCTAGTTTTACAATTATGCAGCTGCTGTGATGACCAATTAGAAAGAGTGTACAACAAGGTGAGAGCAATTCCATTGGATAAAGACTGTGACAGGGATGCACATGGCCTAGTATGCAACAGGCCAAGTCAGGCTTCCCGTGAGTGTAGTGGCCAGGGCGACGTGTGTTAACCTGCCCTTGACGATGATCCTGACATACTCGGGTTTCTCTTCATATCGTACAAGTCTTTCGCCTTTTACTAAAGACTTCCGTGGAGAGGAACATTATTGAGTTCAACTTATTTTTGGCAGGCTTAGCCTTGTAGCTGAGCCTCTCTATTATGTGGAAAGCAAAGATCCTATCCAATGCAATTCGGCTTGTGATCTAGAGTCTCATTTTAGAGTGATTAGTGGCTAGTTTTACAATTATGCAGCTGCTGTGATGACCAATTAGAAAGAGTGTACAACAAGGTGAGAGCAATTCCATTGGATAAAGACTGTGACAGGGATGCACATGGCCTAGTATGCAACAGGCCAAGTCAGGCTTCCCGTGAGTGTAGTAGCCAGGGCGACGTGTGTTATTCTGCCCTTGACGATTATCCTGACATACTCGGGTTTCTCTTCATATCGTACAAGTCTTTCGCCTTTTACTAAAGACTTCCGTGGAGAGGAGCACTATTGAGTTCATCTTATTTTTGGCAGGCTTAGCCTTGTAGCTGAGCCTCTCTATTATGTAGAAAGCAAATAACCTATCCAATGCAATTACCCCAGAGGTTGTGAGCCAAATTTTAGAGTGATTAGTGGTTGGTTTTACAATTATGCAGTTGCTGTGATGACCAATTAGAAAGAGTGTACAACAAGGTGAGAGCAATTCCATTGGATAAAGATTGTGACAGGGATGCACATGGCCTAGTATGCAACAGGCCAAGTCAGGCTTCCCGTGAGTGTAGTAGCCAGGGCGACGTGTGTTATCCTGCCCTTGACGATAATCCTGACATACTCGGGTTTCTCTTCATATCGTACAAGTCTTTCGCCTTTTACTAAAGACTTCCGTGGAGAGGAACACTATTGAGTTCAACTTATTTTTGGCAGGCTTAGCCTTGTAGCTGAGCCTCTCTATTATGTGGAAAGCAAAGAACCTATCCAATGCAATTTGGCTTGTGATCTAGAGTCACATTTCAGAGTGATTAGTGGCTAGTTTTACAATTATGCAGTTGTTGTGATGACCAATTAGAAAGAGTGTACAACAAGGTGAGAGCAATTCCATTGGATAAAGACTGTGACAGGGATGCACATGGCCTAGTATGCAACAGGCCAAGTCAGGCTTCCCGTGAGTGTAGTGGCCAGGGCGACGTGTGTTATCAAGCCCTTGACGATAATCCTGACATACTCGGGTTTCTCTTCATATCGTACAAGTCTTTCGCCTTTTACTAAAGACTTCCGTGGAGAGGAAGACTATTGAGTTCATCTTATTTTTGGCAGGCCTAGCCTTGTAGCTGAGCCTCTCTATTATGTGGAAAGCAAATAACCTATCCAATGCAATTACCCCAGAAGTCGTGAGCCAAATTTTGGCTTGTGATCTAGAGTCACATTTTAGAGTGATTAGTGGCTAGTTTTACAATTATGCAGTTGCTATGATGACCAATTAGAAAGAGTGTACAACAAGGTGAGAGCAATTCCATTGGATAAAGACTGTGACAGGGATGCACATGGCCTAGTATGCAACAGGCAAAGTCAGGCTTCCCGTGAGTGTAGTAGCCAGGGCGACGTGTGTTATCCTGCCCTTGACGACGATCCTGACATACTCAGGTTTCTCTTCATATCGTACAAGTCTTTCGCCTTTTACTAAAGACTTCCGTGGCGAGGAACACTATTGAGTTCAACTTATTTTTGGCAGGCTTAGCCTTGTAGCTGAGCCTCTCTATTATGTGGAAAGCAAACAACCTATCCAATGCAATTTGGCTTGCGATCTAGAGTCACATTTTAGAGTGATTAGTGGCTAGTTTTACAATTATGCAGTTGCTGTGATGACCAATTAGAAAGAGTGTACAACAAGGTGAGAGCAATTCCATTGGATAAAGACTGTGACAGGGATGCACATGGCCTAGTATGCAACAGGCCAAGTCAGGCTTCCCGTGAGTGTAGTGGCCAGGGCGACGTGTGTTATCCTGCCCTTGACGATAATCCTGACATACTCTGGTTTCTCTTCATATCGTACAAGTCTTTCGCCTTTTACTAAAGACTTCCGTGGAGAGGAACACTATTGAGTTCATCTTATTTTTGGCAGGCTTAGGCTTGTAGCTGAGCCTCTCTATTATGTGGAAAGCAAACAACCTATCCAATGCAATTACCCCAGAGGTCGTGAGCCAAATTTTGGCTTGTGATCTAGAGTCACATTTTAGAGTGATTAGTGGCTAGTTTTACAATTATGCAGTTGCTGTGATGACCAATTAGAAAGAGTGTACAACAAGGTGAGAGCAATTCCATTGGATAAAGACTGTGACAGGGATGCACATGGCCTAGTATGCAACAGGCCAAGTCAGGCTTCCCGTGAGTGTAGTAGCCAGGGCGATGTGTGTTATCCTGCCCTTGACGATGATCCTGACATACTGCGGTTTCTCTTCATATCGTACAAGTCTTTCGCCTTTTACTAAAGACTTCCGTGGCGAGGAACACTATTGAGTTCAACTTATTTTTGGCAGGCTTAGCCTTGTAGCTGAGCCTCTCTATTATGTGGAAAGCAAACAACCTATCCAATGCAATTTGGCTTGCGATCTAGAGTCACATTTTAGAGTGATTAGTGGCTAGTTTTACAATTATGCAGTTGCTGTGATGACCAATTAGAAAGAGTGTACAACAAGGTGAGAGCAATTCCATTGGATAAAGACTGTGACAGGGATGCACATGGCCTAGTATGCAACAGGCCAAGTCAGGCTTCCCGTGAGTGTAGTGGCCAGGGCGACGTGTGTTATCCTGCCCTTGACGATAATCCTGACATACTCGGGTTTCTCTTCATATCGTACAAGTCTTTCGCCTTTTACTAAAGACTTCCGTGGAGAGGAACACTATTGAGTTCATCTTATTTTTGGCAGGCTTAGCCTTGTAGCTGAGCCTCTCTATTATGTGGAAAGCAAACAACCTAGCCAATGCAATTACCCCAGAGGTTGTGAGCCAAATTTTGGCTTGTGATCTAGAGTCTCATTTTAGAGTGATTAGTGGCTAGTTTTACAATTATGCAGCTGCTGTGATGACCAATTAGAAAGAGTGTACAACAAGGTGAGAGCAATTCCATTGGATAAAGACTGTGACAGGGATGCACATGGCCTAGTATGCAACAGGCCAAGTCAGGCTTCCCGTGAGTGTAGTAGCCAGGGCGACGTGTGTTATTCTGCCCTTGACGATTATCCTGACATACTCGGGTTTCTCTTCATATCGTACAAGTCTTTCGCCTTTTACTAAAGACTTCCGTGGAGAGGAGCACTATTGAGTTCATCTTATTTTTGGCAGGCTTAGCCTTGTAGCTGAGCCTCTCTATTATGTAGAAAGCAAATAACCTATCCAATGCAATTACCCCAGAGGTTGTGAGCCAAATTTTAGAGTGATTAGTGGTTGGTTTTACAATTATGCAGTTGCTGTGATGACCAATTAGAAAGAGTGTACAACAAGGTGAGAGCAATTCCATTGGATAAAGATTGTGACAGGGATGCACATGGCCTAGTATGCAACAGGCCAAGTCAGGCTTCCCGTGAGTGTAGTAGCCAGGGCGACGTGTGTTATCCTGCCCTTGACGATAATCCTGACATACTCGGGTTTCTCTTCATATCGTACAAGTCTTTCGCCTTTTACTAAAGACTTCCGTGGAGAGGAACACTATTGAGATCAACTTATTTTTGGCAGGCCTAGCCTTGTAGCTGAGCCTCTCTATTATGTGGAAAGCAAACAACCTAGCCAATGCAATTACCCCAGAGGTTGTGAGCCAAATTTTGGCTTGTGATCTAGAGTCTCATTTTAGAGTGATTAGTGGCTAGTTTTACAATTATGCAGCTGCTGTGATGACCAATTAGAAAGAGTGTACAACAAGGTGAGAGCAATTCCATTGGATAAAGACTGTGACAGGGATGCACATGGCCTAGTATGCAACAGGCCAAGTCAGGCTTCCCGTGAGTGTAGTAGCCAGGGCGACGTGTGTTATTCTGCCCTTGACGATTATCCTGACATACTCGGGTTTCTCTTCATATCGTACAAGTCTTTCGCCTTTTACTAAAGACTTCCGTGGAGAGGAGCACTATTGAGTTCATCTTATTTTTGGCAGGCTTAGCCTTGTAGCTGAGCCTCTCTATTATGTAGAAAGCAAATAACCTATCCAATGCAATTACCCCAGAGGTTGTGAGCCAAATTTTAGAGTGATTAGTGGTTGGTTTTACAATTATGCAGTTGCTGTGATGACCAATTAGAAAGAGTGTACAACAAGGTGAGAGCAATTCCATTGGATAAAGATTGTGACAGGGATGCACATGGCCTAGTATGCAACAGGCCAAGTCAGGCTTCCCGTGAGTGTAGTAGCCAGGGCGACGTGTGTTATCCTGCCCTTGACGATAATCCTGACATACTCGGGTTTCTCTTCATATCGTACAAGTCTTTCGCCTTTTACTAAAGACTTCCGTGGAGAGGAACACTATTGAGATCAACTTATTTTTGGCAGGCCTAGCCTTGTAGCTGAGCCTCTCTATTATGTGGAAAGCAAATAACCTATCCAATGCAATTACCCCAGAGGTCGTGAGCCAAATTTTGGCTTGTGATCTAGAGTCACATTTTAGAGTGATTAGTGGCTAGTTTTACAATTATGCAGTTGCTATGATGACCAATTAGAAAGAGTGTACAACAAGGTGAGAGCAATTCCATTGGATAAAGACTGTGACAGGGATGCACATGGCCTAGTATGCAACAGGCAAAGTCAGGCTTCCCGTGAGTGTAGTAGCCAGGGCGACGTGTGTTATCCTGCCCTTGACGACGATCCTGACATACTCAGGTTTCTCTTCATATCGTACAAGTCTTTCGCCTTTTACTAAAGACTTCCGTGGCGAGGAACACTATTGAGTTCAACTTATTTTTGGCAGGCTTAGCCTTGTAGCTGAGCCTCTCTATTATGTGGAAAGCAAAGAACCTATCCAATGCAATTTGGCTTGCGATCTAGAGTCACATTTTAGAGTGATTAGTGGCTAGTTTTACAATTATGCAGTTGCTGTGATGACCAATTAGAAAGAGTGTACAACAAGGTGAGAGCAATTCCATTGGATAAAGACTGTGACAGGGATGCACATGGCCTAGTATGCAACAGGCCAAGTCAGGCTTCCCGTGAGTGTAGTGGCCAGGGCGACGTGTGTTATCCTGCCCTTGACGATAATCCTGACATACTCGGGTTTCTCTTCATATCGTACAAGTCTTTCGCCTTTTACTAAAGACTTCCGTGGAGAGGAACACTATTGAGTTCATCTTATTTTTGGCAGGCTTAGCCTTGTAGCTGAGCCTCTCTATTATGTGGAAAGCAAACAACCTATCCAATGCAATTACCCCAGAGGTCGTGAGCCAAATTTTGGCTTGTGATCTAGAGTCACATTTTAGAGTGATTAGTGGCTAGTTTTACAATTATGCAGTTGCTGTGATGACCAATTAGAAAGAGTGTACAACAAGGTGAGAGCAATTCCATTGGATAAAGACTGTGACAGGGATGCACATGGCCTAGTATGCAACAGGCCAAGTCAGGCTTCCCGTGAGTGTAGTAGCCAGGGCGATGTGTGTTATCCTGCCCTTGACGATGATCCTGACATACTGCGGTTTCTCTTCATATCGTACAAGTCTTTCGCCTTTTACTAAAGACTTCCGTGGCGAGGAACACTATTGAGTTCAACTTATTTTTGGCAGGCTTAGCCTTGTAGCTGAGCCTCTCTATTATGTGGAAAGCAAACAACCTATCCAATGCAATTTGGCTTGCGATCTAGAGTCACATTTTAGAGTGATTAGTGGCTAGTTTTACAATTATGCAGTTGCTGTGATGACCAATTAGAAAGAGTGTACAACAAGGTGAGAGCAATTCCATTGGATAAAGACTGTGACAGGGATGCACATGGCCTAGTATGCAACAGGCCAAGTCAGGCTTCCCGTGAGTGTAGTGGCCAGGGCGACGTGTGTTATCCTGCCCTTGACGATAATCCTGACATACTCGGGTTTCTCTTCATATCGTACAAGTCTTTCGCCTTTTACTAAAGACTTCCGTGGAGAGGAACACTATTGAGTTCATCTTATTTTTGGCAGGCTTAGCCTTGTAGCTGAGCCTCTCTATTATGTGGAAAGCAAACAACCTAGCCAATGCAATTACCCCAGAGGTTGTGAGCCAAATTTTGGCTTGTGATCTAGAGTCTCATTTTAGAGTGATTAGTGGCTAGTTTTACAATTATGCAGCTGCTGTGATGACCAATTAGAAAGAGTGTACAACAAGGTGAGAGCAATTCCATTGGATAAAGACTGTGACAGGGATGCACATGGCCTAGTATGCAACAGGCCAAGTCAGGCTTCCCGTGAGTGTAGTAGCCAGGGCGACGTGTGTTATTCTGCCCTTGACGATTATCCTGACATACTCGGGTTTCTCTTCATATCGTACAAGTCTTTCGCCTTTTACTAAAGACTTCCGTGGAGAGGAGCACTATTGAGTTCATCTTATTTTTGGCAGGCTTAGCCTTGTAGCTGAGCCTCTCTATTATGTAGAAAGCAAATAACCTATCCAATGCAATTACCCCAGAGGTTGTGAGCCAAATTTTAGAGTGATTAGTGGTTGGTTTTACAATTATGCAGTTGCTGTGATGACCAATTAGAAAGAGTGTACAACAAGGTGAGAGCAATTCCATTGGATAAAGATTGTGACAGGGATGCACATGGCCTAGTATGCAACAGGCCAAGTCAGGCTTCCCGTGAGTGTAGTAGCCAGGGCGACGTGTGTTATCCTGCCCTTGACGATAATCCTGACATACTCGGGTTTCTCTTCATATCGTACAAGTCTTTCGCCTTTTACTAAAGACTTCCGTGGAGAGGAACACTATTGAGATCAACTTATTTTTGGCAGGCCTAGCCTTGTAGCTGAGCCTCTCTATTATGTGGAAAGCAAATAACCTATCCAATGCAATTACCCCAGAGGTCGTGAGCCAAATTTTGGCTTGTGATCTAGAGTCACATTTTAGAGTGATTAGTGGCTAGTTTTACAATTATGCAGTTGCTATGATGACCAATTAGAAAGAGTGTACAACAAGGTGAGAGCAATTCCATTGGATAAAGACTGTGACAGGGATGCACATGGCCTAGTATGCAACAGGCAAAGTCAGGCTTCCCGTGAGTGTAGTAGCCAGGGCGACGTGTGTTATCCTGCCCTTGACGACGATCCTGACATACTCAGGTTTCTCTTCATATCGTACAAGTCTTTCGCCTTTTACTAAAGACTTCCGTGGCGAGGAACACTATTGAGTTCAACTTATTTTTGGCAGGCTTAGCCTTGTAGCTGAGCCTCTCTATTATGTGGAAAGCAAAGAACCTATCCAATGCAATTTGGCTTGCGATCTAGAGTCACATTTTAGAGTGATTAGTGGCTAGTTTTACAATTATGCAGTTGCTGTGATGACCAATTAGAAAGAGTGTACAACAAGGTGAGAGCAATTCCATTGGATAAAGACTGTGACAGGGATGCACATGGCCTAGTATGCAACAGGCCAAGTCAGGCTTCCCGTGAGTGTAGTGGCCAGGGCGACGTGTGTTATCCTGCCCTTGACGATAATCCTGACATACTCGGGTTTCTCTTCATATCGTACAAGTCTTTCGCCTTTTACTAAAGACTTCCGTGGAGAGGAACACTATTGAGTTCATCTTATTTTTGGCAGGCTTAGCCTTGTAGCTGAGCCTCTCTATTATGTGGAAAGCAAACAACCTATCCAATGCAATTACCCCAGAGGTCGTGAGCCAAATTTTGGCTTGTGATCTAGAGTCACATTTTAGAGTGATTAGTGGCTAGTTTTACAATTATGCAGTTGCTGTGATGACCAATTAGAAAGAGTGTACAACAAGGTGAGAGCAATTCCATTGGATAAAGACTGTGACAGGGATGCACATGGCCTAGTATGCAACAGGCCAAGTCAGGCTTCCCGTGAGTGTAGTAGCCAGGGCGATGTGTGTTATCCTGCCCTTGACGATGATCCTGACATACTGCGGTTTCTCTTCATATCGTACAAGTCTTTCGCCTTTTACTAAAGACTTCCGTGGCGAGGAACACTATTGAGTTCAACTTATTTTTGGCAGGCTTAGCCTTGTAGCTGAGCCTCTCTATTATGTGGAAAGCAAACAACCTATCCAATGCAATTTGGCTTGCGATCTAGAGTCACATTTTAGAGTGATTAGTGGCTAGTTTTACAATTATGCAGTTGCTGTGATGACCAATTAGAAAGAGTGTACAACAAGGTGAGAGCAATTCCATTGGATAAAGACTGTGACAGGGATGCACATGGCCTAGTATGCAACAGGCCAAGTCAGGCTTCCCGTGAGTGTAGTGGCCAGGGCGACGTGTGTTATCCTGCCCTTGACGATAATCCTGACATACTCGGGTTTCTCTTCATATCGTACAAGTCTTTCGCCTTTTACTAAAGACTTCCGTGGAGAGGAACACTATTGAGTTCATCTTATTTTTGGCAGGCTTAGCCTTGTAGCTGAGCCTCTCTATTATGTGGAAAGCAAACAACCTAGCCAATGCAATTACCCCAGAGGTTGTGAGCCAAATTTTGGCTTGTGATCTAGAGTCTCATTTTAGAGTGATTAGTGGCTAGTTTTACAATTATGCAGCTGCTGTGATGACCAATTAGAAAGAGTGTACAACAAGGTGAGAGCAATTCCATTGGATAAAGACTGTGACAGGGATGCACATGGCCTAGTATGCAACAGGCCAAGTCAGGCTTCCCGTGAGTGTAGTAGCCAGGGCGACGTGTGTTATTCTGCCCTTGACGATTATCCTGACATACTCGGGTTTCTCTTCATATCGTACAAGTCTTTCGCCTTTTACTAAAGACTTCCGTGGAGAGGAGCACTATTGAGTTCATCTTATTTTTGGCAGGCTTAGCCTTGTAGCTGAGCCTCTCTATTATGTAGAAAGCAAATAACCTATCCAATGCAATTACCCCAGAGGTTGTGAGCCAAATTTTAGAGTGATTAGTGGTTGGTTTTACAATTATGCAGTTGCTGTGATGACCAATTAGAAAGAGTGTACAACAAGGTGAGAGCAATTCCATTGGATAAAGATTGTGACAGGGATGCACATGGCCTAGTATGCAACAGGCCAAGTCAGGCTTCCCGTGAGTGTAGTAGCCAGGGCGACGTGTGTTATCCTGCCCTTGACGATAATCCTGACATACTCGGGTTTCTCTTCATATCGTACAAGTCTTTCGCCTTTTACTAAAGACTTCCGTGGAGAGGAACACTATTGAGATCAACTTATTTTTGGCAGGCCTAGCCTTGTAGCTGAGCCTCTCTATTATGTGGAAAGCAAACAACCTAGCCAATGCAATTACCCCAGAGGTTGTGAGCCAAATTTTGGCTTGTGATCTAGAGTCTCATTTTAGAGTGATTAGTGGCTAGTTTTACAATTATGCAGCTGCTGTGATGACCAATTAGAAAGAGTGTACAACAAGGTGAGAGCAATTCCATTGGATAAAGACTGTGACAGGGATGCACATGGCCTAGTATGCAACAGGCCAAGTCAGGCTTCCCGTGAGTGTAGTAGCCAGGGCGACGTGTGTTATTCTGCCCTTGACGATTATCCTGACATACTCGGGTTTCTCTTCATATCGTACAAGTCTTTCGCCTTTTACTAAAGACTTCCGTGGAGAGGAGCACTATTGAGTTCATCTTATTTTTGGCAGGCTTAGCCTTGTAGCTGAGCCTCTCTATTATGTAGAAAGCAAATAACCTATCCAATGCAATTACCCCAGAGGTTGTGAGCCAAATTTTAGAGTGATTAGTGGTTGGTTTTACAATTATGCAGTTGCTGTGATGACCAATTAGAAAGAGTGTACAACAAGGTGAGAGCAATTCCATTGGATAAAGATTGTGACAGGGATGCACATGGCCTAGTATGCAACAGGCCAAGTCAGGCTTCCCGTGAGTGTAGTAGCCAGGGCGACGTGTGTTATCCTGCCCTTGACGATAATCCTGACATACTCGGGTTTCTCTTCATATCGTACAAGTCTTTCGCCTTTTACTAAAGACTTCCGTGGAGAGGAACACTATTGAGATCAACTTATTTTTGGCAGGCCTAGCCTTGTAGCTGAGCCTCTCTATTATGTGGAAAGCAAATAACCTATCCAATGCAATTACCCCAGAGGTCGTGAGCCAAATTTTGGCTTGTGATCTAGAGTCACATTTTAGAGTGATTAGTGGCTAGTTTTACAATTATGCAGTTGCTATGATGACCAATTAGAAAGAGTGTACAACAAGGTGAGAGCAATTCCATTGGATAAAGACTGTGACAGGGATGCACATGGCCTAGTATGCAACAGGCAAAGTCAGGCTTCCCGTGAGTGTAGTAGCCAGGGCGACGTGTGTTATCCTGCCCTTGACGACGATCCTGACATACTCAGGTTTCTCTTCATATCGTACAAGTCTTTCGCCTTTTACTAAAGACTTCCGTGGCGAGGAACACTATTGAGTTCAACTTATTTTTGGCAGGCTTAGCCTTGTAGCTGAGCCTCTCTATTATGTGGAAAGCAAAGAACCTATCCAATACAATTTGGCTTGCGATCTAGAGTCACATTTTAGAGTGATTAGTGGCTAGTTTTACAATTATGCAGTTGCTGTGATGACCAATTAGAAAGAGTGTACAACAAGGTGAGAGCAATTCCATTGGATAAAGACTGTGACAGGGATGCACATGGCCTAGTATGCAACAGGCCAAGTCAGGCTTCCCGTGAGTGTAGTGGCCAGGGCGACGTGTGTTATCCTGCCCTTGACGATAATCCTGACATACTCGGGTTTCTCTTCATATCGTACAAGTCTTTCGCCTTTTACTAAAGACTTCCGTGGAGAGGAACACTATTGAGTTCATCTTATTTTTGGCAGGCTTAGCCTTGTAGCTGAGCCTCTCTATTATGTGGAAAGCAAACAACCTATCCAATGCAATTACCCCAGAGGTCGTGAGCCAAATTTTGGCTTGTGATCTAGAGTCACATTTTAGAGTGATTAGTGGCTAGTTTTACAATTATGCAGTTGCTGTGATGACCAATTAGAAAGAGTGTACAACAAGGTGAGAGCAATTCCATTGGATAAAGACTGTGACAGGGATGCACATGGCCTAGTATGCAACAGGCCAAGTCAGGCTTCCCGTGAGTGTAGTAGCCAGGGCGATGTGTGTTATCCTGCCCTTGACGATGATCCTGACATACTGCGGTTTCTCTTCATATCGTACAAGTCTTTCGCCTTTTACTAAAGACTTCCGTGGCGAGGAACACTATTGAGTTCAACTTATTTTTGGCAGGCTTAGCCTTGTAGCTGAGCCTCTCTATTATGTGGAAAGCAAACAACCTATCCAATGCAATTTGGCTTGCGATCTAGAGTCACATTTTAGAGTGATTAGTGGCTAGTTTTACAATTATGCAGTTGCTGTGATGACCAATTAGAAAGAGTGTACAACAAGGTGAGAGCAATTCCATTGGATAAAGACTGTGACAGGGATGCACATGGCCTAGTATGCAACAGGCCAAGTCAGGCTTCCCGTGAGTGTAGTGGCCAGGGCGACGTGTGTTATCCTGCCCTTGACGATAATCCTGACATACTCGGGTTTCTCTTCATATCGTACAAGTCTTTCGCCTTTTACTAAAGACTTCCGTGGAGAGGAACACTATTGAGTTCATCTTATTTTTGGCAGGCCTAGCCTTGTAGCTGAGCCTCTCTATTATGTGGAAAGCAAATAACCTATCCAATGCAATTACCCCAGAGGTCGTGAGCCAAATTTTGGCTTGTGATCTAGAGTCACATTTTAGAGTGATTAGTGGCTAGTTTTACAATTATGCAGTTGCTATGATGACCAATTAGAAAGAGTGTACAACAAGGTGAGAGCAATTCCATTGGATAAAGACTGTGACAGGGATGCACATGGCCTAGTATGCAACAGGCAAAGTCAGGCTTCCCGTGAGTGTAGTAGCCAGGGCGACGTGTGTTATCCTGCCCTTGACGACGATCCTGACATACTCAGGTTTCTCTTCATATCGTACAAGTCTTTCGCCTTTTACTAAAGACTTCCGTGGCGAGGAACACTATTGAGTTCAACTTATTTTTGGCAGGCTTAGCCTTGTAGCTGAGCCTCTCTATTATGTGGAAAGCAAAGAACCTATCCAATGCAATTTGGCTTGCGATCTAGAGTCACATTTCAGAGTGATTAGTGGCTAGTTTTACAATTATGCAGTTGCTGTGATGACCAATTAGAAAGAGTGTACAACAAGGTGAGAGCAATTCCATTGGATAAAGACTGTGACAGGGATGCACATGGCCTAGTATGCAACAGGCCAAGTCAGGCTTCCCGTGAGTGTAGTGGCCAGGGCGACGTGTGTTATCCTGCCCTTGACGATAATCCTGACATACTCGGGTTTCTCTTCATATCGTACAAGTCTTTCGCCTTTTACTAAAGACTTCCGTGGAGAGGAACACTATTGAGTTACTCTTATTTTTGGCAGGCCTAGCCTTGTAGCTGAGCCTCTCTATTATGTGGAAAGCAAATAACCTATCCAATGCAATTACCCCAGAGGTCGTGAGCCAAATTTTGGCTTGTGATCTAGAGTCACATTTTAGAGTGATTAGTGGCTAGTTTTACAATTATGCAGTTGCTATGATGACCAATTAGAAAGAGTGTACAACAAGGTGAGAGCAATTCCATTGGATAAAGACTGTGACAGGGATGCACATGGCCTAGTATGCAACAGGCAAAGTCAGGCTTCCCGTGAGTGTAGTAGCCAGGGCGACGTGTGTTATCCTGCCCTTGACGACGATCCTGACATACTCAGGTTTCTCTTCATATCGTACAAGTCTTTCGCCTTTTACTAAAGACTTCCGTGGCGAGGAACACTATTGAGTTCAACTTATTTTTGGCAGGCTTAGCCTTGTAGCTGAGCCTCTCTATTATGTGGAAAGCAAACAACCTATCCAATGCAATTTGGCTTGCGATCTAGAGTCACATTTTAGAGTGATTAGTGGCTAGTTTTACAATTATGCAGTTGCTGTGATGACCAATTAGAAAGAGTGTACAACAAGGTGAGAGCAATTCCATTGGATAAAGACTGTGACAGGGATGCACATGGCCTAGTATGCAACAGGCCAAGTCAGGCTTCCCGTGAGTGTAGTGGCCAGGGCGACGTGTGTTATCCTGCCCTTGACGATAATCCTGACATACTCGGGTTTCTCTTCATATCGTACAAGTCTTTCGCCTTTTACTAAAGACTTCCGTGGAGAGGAACACTATTGAGTTCATCTTATTTTTGGCAGGCTTAGCCTTGTAGCTGAGCCTCTCTATTATGTGGAAAGCAAACAACCTATCCAATGCAATTACCCCAGAGGTCGTGAGCCAAATTTTGGCTTGTGATCTAGAGTCACATTTTAGAGTGATTAGTGGCTAGTTTTACAATTATGCAGTTGCTGTGATGACCAATTAGAAAGAGTGTACAACAAGGTGAGAGCAATTCCATTGGATAAAGACTGTGACAGGGATGCACATGGCCTAGTATGCAACAGGCCAAGTCAGGCTTCCCGTGAGTGTAGTAGCCAGGGCGATGTGTGTTATCCTGCCCTTGACGATGATCCTGACATACTGCGGTTTCTCTTCATATCGTACAAGTCTTTCGCCTTTTACTAAAGACTTCCGTGGCGAGGAACACTATTGAGTTCAACTTATTTTTGGCAGGCTTAGCCTTGTAGCTGAGCCTCTCTATTATGTGGAAAGCAAACAACCTATCCAATGCAATTTGGCTTGCGATCTAGAGTCACATTTTAGAGTGATTAGTGGCTAGTTTTACAATTATGCAGTTGCTGTGATGACCAATTAGAAAGAGTGTACAACAAGGTGAGAGCAATTCCATTGGATAAAGACTGTGACAGGGATGCACATGGCCTAGTATGCAACAGGCCAAGTCAGGCTTCCCGTGAGTGTAGTGGCCAGGGCGACGTGTGTTATCCTGCCCTTGACGATAATCCTGACATACTCGGGTTTCTCTTCATATCGTACAAGTCTTTCGCCTTTTACTAAAGACTTCCGTGGAGAGGAGCACTATTGAGTTCATCTTATTTTTGGCAGGCTTAGCCTTGTAGCTGAGCCTCTCTATTATGTAGAAAGCAAATAACCTAGCCAATGCAATTACCCCAGAGGTTGTGAGCCAAATTTTAGAGTGATTAGTGGTTGGTTTTACAATTATGCAGTTGCTGTGATGACCAATTAGAAAGAGTGTACAACAAGGTGAGAGCAATTCCATTGGATAAAGATTGTGACAGGGATGCACATGGCCTAGTATGCAACAGGCCAAGTCAGGCTTCCCGTGAGTGTAGTAGCCAGGGCGACGTGTGTTATCCTGCCCTTGACGATAATCCTGACATACTCGGGTTTCTCTTCATATCGTACAAGTCTTTCGCCTTTTACTAAAGACTTCCGTGGAGAGGAACACTATTGAGATCAACTTATTTTTGGCAGGCCTAGCCTTGTAGCTGAGCCTCTCTATTATGTGGAAAGCAAATAACCTATCCAATGCAATTACCCCAGAGGTCGTGAGCCAAATTTTGGCTTGTGATCTAGAGTCACATTTTAGAGTGATTAGTGGCTAGTTTTACAATTATGCAGTTGCTATGATGACCAATTAGAAAGAGTGTACAACAAGGTGAGAGCAATTCCATTGGATAAAGACTGTGACAGGGATGCACATGGCCTAGTATGCAACAGGCAAAGTCAGGCTTCCCGTGAGTGTAGTAGCCAGGGCGACGTGTGTTATCCTGCCCTTGACGACGATCCTGACATACTCAGGTTTCTCTTCATATCGTACAAGTCTTTCGCCTTTTACTAAAGACTTCCGTGGCGAGGAACACTATTGAGTTCAACTTATTTTTGGCAGGCTTAGCCTTGTAGCTGAGCCTCTCTATTATGTGGAAAGCAAAGAACCTATCCAATGCAATTTGGCTTGCGATCTAGAGTCACATTTTAGAGTGATTAGTGGCTAGTTTTACAATTATGCAGTTGCTGTGATGACCAATTAGAAAGAGTGTACAACAAGGTGAGAGCAATTCCATTGGATAAAGACTGTGACAGGGATGCACATGGCCTAGTATGCAACAGGCCAAGTCAGGCTTCCCGTGAGTGTAGTGGCCAGGGCGACGTGTGTTATCCTGCCCTTGACGATAATCCTGACATACTCGGGTTTCTCTTCATATCGTACAAGTCTTTCGCCTTTTACTAAAGACTTCCGTGGAGAGGAACACTATTGAGTTCATCTTATTTTTGGCAGGCTTAGCCTTGTAGCTGAGCCTCTCTATTATGTGGAAAGCAAACAACCTATCCAATGCAATTACCCCAGAGGTCGTGAGCCAAATTTTGGCTTGTGATCTAGAGTCACATTTTAGAGTGATTAGTGGCTAGTTTTACAATTATGCAGTTGCTGTGATGACCAATTAGAAAGAGTGTACAACAAGGTGAGAGCAATTCCATTGGATAAAGACTGTGACAGGGATGCACATGGCCTAGTATGCAACAGGCCAAGTCAGGCTTCCCGTGAGTGTAGTAGCCAGGGCGATGTGTGTTATCCTGCCCTTGACGATGATCCTGACATACTGCGGTTTCTCTTCATATCGTACAAGTCTTTCGCCTTTTACTAAAGACTTCCGTGGCATGGAACACTATTGAGTTCAACTTATTTTTGGCAGGCTTAGCCTTGTAGCTGAGCCTCTCTATTATGTGGAAAGCAAACAACCTATCCAATGCAATTTGGCTTGCGATCTAGAGTCACATTTTAGAGTGATTAGTGGCTAGTTTTACAATTATGCAGTTGCTGTGATGACCAATTAGAAAGAGTGTACAACAAGGTGAGAGCAATTCCATTGGATAAAGACTGTGACAGGGATGCACATGGCCTAGTATGCAACAGGCCAAGTCAGGCTTCCCGTGAGTGTAGTGGCCAGGGCGACGTGTGTTATCCTGCCCTTGACGATAATCCTGACATACTCGGGTTTCTCTTCATATCGTACAAGTCTTTCGCCTTTTACTAAAGACTTCCGTGGAGAGGAACACTATTGAGTTCATCTTATTTTTGGCAGGCTTAGCCTTGTAGCTGAGCCTCTCTATTATGTGGAAAGCAAACAACCTAGCCAATGCAATTACCCCAGAGGTTGTGAGCCAAATTTTGGCTTGTGATCTAGAGTCTCATTTTAGAGTGATTAGTGGCTAGTTTTACAATTATGCAGCTGCTGTGATGACCAATTAGAAAGAGTGTACAACAAGGTGAGAGCAATTCCATTGGATAAAGACTGTGACAGGGATGCACATGGCCTAGTATGCAACAGGCCAAGTCAGGCTTCCCGTGAGTGTAGTAGCCAGGGCGACGTGTGTTATTCTGCCCTTGACGATTATCCTGACATACTCGGGTTTCTCTTCATATCGTACAAGTCTTTCGCCTTTTACTAAAGACTTCCGTGGAGAGGAGCACTATTGAGTTCATCTTATTTTTGGCAGGCTTAGCCTTGTAGCTGAGCCTCTCTATTATGTAGAAAGCAAATAACCTATCCAATGCAATTACCCCAGAGGTTGTGAGCCAAATTTTAGAGTGATTAGTGGTTGGTTTTACAATTATGCAGTTGCTGTGATGACCAATTAGAAAGAGTGTACAACAAGGTGAGAGCAATTCCATTGGATAAAGATTGTGACAGGGATGCACATGGCCTAGTATGCAACAGGCCAAGTCAGGCTTCCCGTGAGTGTAGTAGCCAGGGCGACGTGTGTTATCCTGCCCTTGACGATAATCCTGACATACTCGGGTTTCTCTTCATATCGTACAAGTCTTTCGCCTTTTACTAAAGACTTCCGTGGAGAGGAACACTATTGAGATCAACTTATTTTTGGCAGGCCTAGCCTTGTAGCTGAGCCTCTCTATTATGTGGAAAGCAAATAACCTATCCAATGCAATTACCCCAGAGGTCGTGAGCCAAATTTTGGCTTGTGATCTAGAGTCACATTTTAGAGTGATTAGTGGCTAGTTTTACAATTATGCAGTTGCTATGATGACCAATTAGAAAGAGTGTACAACAAGGTGAGAGCAATTCCATTGGATAAAGACTGTGACAGGGATGCACATGGCCTAGTATGCAACAGGCAAAGTCAGGCTTCCCGTGAGTGTAGTAGCCAGGGCGACGTGTGTTATCCTGCCCTTGACGACGATCCTGACATACTCAGGTTTCTCTTCATATCGTACAAGTCTTTCGCCTTTTACTAAAGACTTCCGTGGCGAGGAACACTATTGAGTTCAACTTATTTTTGGCAGGCTTAGCCTTGTAGCTGAGCCTCTCTATTATGTGGAAAGCAAAGAACCTATCCAATGCAATTTGGCTTGCGATCTAGAGTCACATTTTAGAGTGATTAGTGGCTAGTTTTACAATTATGCAGTTGCTGTGATGACCAATTAGAAAGAGTGTACAACAAGGTGAGAGCAATTCCATTGGATAAAGACTGTGACAGGGATGCACATGGCCTAGTATGCAACAGGCCAAGTCAGGTTTCCCGTGAGTGTAGTAGCCAGGGCGACGTGTGTTATCCTGCCCTTGACGATAATCCTGACATACTCGGGTTTCTCTTCATATCGTACAAGTCTTTCGCCTTTTACTAAAGACTTCCGTGGAGAGGAACACTATTGAGTTCATCTTATTTTTGGCAGGCTTAGCCTTGTAGCTGAGCCTCTCTATTATGTGGAAAGCAAACAACCTATCCAATGCAATTTGGCTTGTGATCTAGAGTCACATTTTAGAGTGATTAGTGGCTAGTTTTACAATTATGCAGCTGCTGTGATGACCAATTAGAAAGAGTGTACAACAAGGTGAGAGCAATTCCATTGGATAAAGACTGTGACAGGGATGCACATGGCCTAGTATGCAACAGGCCAAGTCAGGCTTCCCGTGAGTGTAGTAGCCAGGGCGACGTGTGTTATCCTGCCCTTGACGATTATCCTGACATACTCGAGTTTCTCTTCAAATCGTACAAGTCTTTCGCCTTTTACTAAAGACTTCCGTGGAGAGGAACACTATTGAGTTCATCTTATTTTTGGCAGGCTTAGCCTTGTAGCTGAGCCTCTCTATTATGTAGAAAGCAAATAACCTATCCAATGCAATTACGCCAGAGGTTGTGAGCCAAATTTTAGAGTGATTAGTGGTTGGTTTTACAATTATGCAGTTGCTGTGATGACTAATTAGAAAGAGTGTACAACAAGGTGAGAGCAATTCCATTGGATAAAGATTGTGACAGGGATGCACATGGCCTAGTATGCAACAGGCTAAGTCAGGCTTCCCGTGAGTGTAGTAGCCAGGGCGACGTGTGTTATCCTACCCTTGACGATGGTCCTGACATACTCAGGTTTCTCTTCATATCGTACAAGTCTTTCGCCTTTTACTAAAGACTTCCGTGGCGAGGAACACTATTGAGTTCAACTTATTTTTGGCAGGCTTAGCCTTGTAGCTGAGCCTCTCTATTATGTGGAAAGCAAAGAACCTATCCAATGCAATTTGGCTTGTGATCTAGAGTCACATTTTAGAGTGATTAGTGGCTAGTTTTACAATTATGCAGCTGCTGTGATGACCAATTAGAAAGAGTGTACAACAAGGTGAGAGCAATTCCATTGGATAAAGACTGTGACAGGGATGCACATGGCCTAGTATGCAACAGGCCAAGTCAGGCTTCCCGTGAGTGTAGTAGCCAGGGCGACGTGTGTTATCCTGCCCTTGACGATTATCCTGACATACTCGAGTTTCTCTTCAAATCGTACAAGTCTTTCGCCTTTTACTAAAGACTTCCGTGGAGAGGAACACTATTGAGATCAACTGATTTTTGGTAGGCCTAGCCTTGTAGCTGAGCCTCTCTATTATGTGGAAAGCAAATAACCTATCCAATGCAATTACCCCAGAGGTCGTGAGCCAAATTTTGGCTTGTGATCTAGAGTCACATTTTAGAGTGATTAGTGGCTAGTTTCACAATTATGCAGTTGCTATGATGACCAATTAGAAAGAGTGTACAACAAGGTGAGAGCAATTCCATTGGATAAAGACTGTGACAGGGATGCACATGGCCTAGTATGCAACAGGCAAAGTCAGGCTTCCCGTGAGTGTAGTAGCCAGGGCGACGTGTGTTATCCTGCCCTTGACGACGAACCTGACATACTCAGGTTTCTCTTCATATCGTACAAGTCTTTCGCCTTTTACTAAAGACTTCCGTGGCGAGGAACACTATTGAGTTCAACTTATTTTTGGCAGGCTTAGCCTTGTAGCTGAGCCTCTCTATTATGTGGAAAGCAAAGAACCTATCCAATGCAATTTGGCTTGCGATCTAGAGTCACATTTTAGAGTAATTAGTGGCTAGTTTTACAATTATGCAGCTGCTGTGATGACCAATTAGAAAGAGTGTACAACAAGGTGAGAGCAATTCCATTGGATAAAGATTGTGACAGGGATGCACATGGCCTAGTATGCAACAGGCCAAGTCAGGCTTCCCGTGAGTGTAGTAGCCAGGGCGACGTGTGTTATCCTGCCCTTGACGATAATCCTGACATACTCGGGTTTCTCTTCATATCGTACAAGTCTTTCGCCTTTTACTAAAGACTTCCGTGGAGAGGAACACTATTGAGTTCAACTTATTTTTGGCAGGCTTAGCTGAGCCTCTCTATTATGTGGAAAGCAAAGAACCTATCCAATGCAATTTAGCTTGTGATCTAGAGTCACATTTTAGAGTGATTAGTGGCTAGTTTTACAATTATGCAGTTGCTGTGATGACCAATTAGAAAGAGTGTACAACAAGGTGAGAGCAATTCCATTGGATAAAGACTGTGACAGGGATGCACATGGCCTAGTATGCAACAGGCCAAGTCAGGCTTCCCGTGAGTGTAGTAGCCAGGGCGACGTGTGTTATCCTGCCCTTGACGATTATCCTGACATACTCGAGTTTCTCTTCAAATCGTACAAGTCTTTCGCCTTTTACTAAAGACTTCCGTGGAGAGGAACACTATTGAGTTCATCTTATTTTTGGCAGGCTTAGCCTTGTAGCTGAGCCTCTCTATTATGTAGAAAGCAAATAACCTATCCAATGCAATTACCCCAGAGGTTGTGAGCCAAATTTTAGAGTGATTAGTGGTTGGTTTTACAATTATGCAGTTGCTGTGATGACCAATTAGAAAGAGTGTACAACAAGGTGAGAGCAATTCCATTGGATAAAGATTGTGACAGGGATGCACATGGCCTAGTATGCAACAGGCCAAGCCAGGCTTCCCGTGAGTGTAGTAGCCAGGGCGACGTGTGTTAACCTGCCCTTGACGATAATCCTGAGATACTCTGGTTTCTCTTCATATCGTACAAGTCTTTCGCCTTTTACTAAAGACTTCCGTGGAGAGGAACACTATTGAGTTCAACTTATTTTTGGCAGGCTTAGCCTTGTAGCTGAGCCTCTCTATTATGTGGAAAGCAAAGAACCTATCCAATGCAATTTGGCTTGTGATCTAGAGTCACATTTTAGAGTGATTAGTGGCTAGTTTTACAATTATGCAGCTGCTGTGATGACCAATTAGAAAGAGTGTACAACAAGGTGAGAGCAATTCCATTGGATAAAGACTGTGACAGGGATGCACATGGCCTAGTATGCAACAGGCCAAGTCAGGCTTCCCGTGAGTGTAGTAGCCAGGGCGACGTGTGTTATCCTGCCCTTGACGATTATCCTGACATACTCGAGTTTCTCTTCAAATCGTACAAGTCTTTCGCCTTTTACTAAAGACTTCCGTGGAGAGGAACACTATTGAGATCAACTGATTTTTGGTAGGCCTAGCCTTGTAGCTGAGCCTCTCTATTATGTGGAAAGCAAATAACCTATCCAATGCAATTACCCCAGAGGTCGTGAGCCAAATTTTGGCTTGTGATCTAGAGTCACATTTTAGAGTGATTAGTGGCTAGTTTCACAATTATGCAGTTGCTATGATGACCAATTAGAAAGAGTGTACAACAAGGTGAGAGCAATTCCATTGGATAAAGATTGTGACAGGGATGCACATGGCCTAGTATGCAACAGGCCAAGTCAGGCTTCCCGTGAGTGTAGTAGCCAGGGCGACGTGTGTTATCCTGCCCTTGACGATAATCCTGACATACTCGGGTTTCTCTTCATATCGTACAAGTCTTTCGCCTTTTACTAAAGACTTCCGTGGAGAGGAACACTATTGAGTTCAACTTATTTTTGGCAGGCTTAGCCTTGTAGCTGAGCCTCTCTATTATGTGGAAAGCAAAGAACCTATCCAATGCAATTTGGCTTGCGATCTAGAGTCACATTTTAGAGTGATTAGTGGCTAGTTTTACAATTATGCAGTTGCTGTGATGACCAATTAGAAAGAGTGTACAACAAGGTGAGAGCAATTCCATTGGATAAAGACTGTGACAGGGATGCACATGGCCTAGTATGCAACAGGCCAAGTCAGGTTTCCCGTGAGTGTAGTAGCCAGGGCGATGTGTGTTATCCTGCCCTTGACGATGATCCTGACATACTCGGGTTTCTCTTCATATCGTACAAGTCTTTCGCCTTTTACTAAAGACTTCCGTGGAGAGGAACACTATTGAGTTCAACTTATTTTTGGCAGGCTTAGCCTTGTAGCTGAGCCTCTCTATTATGTGGAAAGCAAACAACCTATCCAATGCAATTACCCCAGAGGTCGTGAGCCAAATTTTGGCTTGTGATCTAGAGTCACATTTTAGAGTGATTAGTGGCTAGTTTTACAATTATGCAGCTGCTGTGATGACCAATTAGAAAGAGTGTACAACAAGGTGAGAGCAATTCCATTGGATAAAGACTGTGACAGGGATGCACATGGCCTAGTATGCAACATGCCAAGTCAGGCTTCCCGTGAGTGTAGTAGCCAGGGCGACGTGTGTTATCCTGCCCTTGACGATTATCCTGACATACTCGGGTTTCTCTTCATATCGTACAAGTCTTTCGCCTTTTACTAAAGACTTCCATGGAGAGGAACACTATTGAGTTCATCTTATTTTTGGCAGGCTTAGCCTTGTAGCTGAGCCTCTCTATTATGTAGAAAGCAAATAACCTATCCAATGCAATTACCCCAGAGGTTGTGAGCCAAATTTTAGAGTGATTAGTGGTTGGTTTTACAATTATGCAGTTGCTGTGATGACCAATTAGAAAGAGTGTACAACAAGGTGAGAGCAATTCCATTGGATAAAGATTGTGACAGGGATGCACATGGCCTAGTATGGAACAGGCCAAGTCAGGCTTCCCGTGAGTGTAGTAGCCAGGGCGACGTGTGTTAACCTGCCCTTGACGATAATCCTGACATACTCTGGTTTCTCTTCATATCGTACAAGTCTTTCGCCTTTTACTAAAGACTTCCGTGGAGAGGAACACTATTGAGATCAACTTATTTTTGGTAGGCCTAGCCTTGTAGCTGAGCCTCTCTATTATGTGGAAAGCAAATAACCTATCCAATGCAATTACCCCAGAGGTCGTGAGCCAAATTTTGGCTTGTGATCTAGAGTCACATTTTAGAGTGATTAGTGGCTAGTTTTACAATTATGCAGTTGCTATGATGACCAATTACAAAGAGTGTACAACAAGGTGAGAGCAATTCCATTGGATAAAGACTGTGACAGGGATGCACATGGCCTAGTATGCAACAGGCAAAGTCAGGCTTCCCGTGAGTGTAGTAGCCAGGGCGACGTGTGTTATCCTGCCCTTGACGACGATCCTGACATACTCAGGTTTCTCTTCATATCGTACAAGTCTTTCGCCTTTTACTAAAGACTTCCGTGGCGAGGAACACTATTGAGTTCATCTTATTTTTGGCAGGCTTAGCCTTGTAGCTGAGCCTCTCTATTATGTGGAAAGCAAAGAACCTATCCAATGCAATTTGGCTTGCGATCTAGAGTCACATTTTAGAGTGATTAGTGGCTAGTTTTACAATTATGCAGTTGCTGTGATGACCAATTAGAAAGAGTGTACAACAAGGTGAGAGCAATTCCATTGGATAAAGACTGTGACAGGGATGCACATGGCCTAGTATGCAACAGGCCAAGTCAGGCTTCCCGTGAGTGTAGTGGCCAGGGCGACGTGTGTTATCCTGCCCTTGACGATAATCCTGACATACTCGGGTTTCTCTTCATATCGTACAAGTCTTTCGCCTTTTACTAAAGACTTACGTGGAGAGGAACACTATTGAGTTCATCTTATTTTTGGCAGGCTTAGCCTTGTAGCTGAGCCTCTCTATTATGTGGAAAGCAAAGAACCTATCCAATGCAATTTGGCTTGTGATCTAGAGTCACATTTTAGAGTGATTAGTGGTTGGTTTTACAATTATGCAGTTGCTGTGATGACCAATTAGAAAGAGTGTACAACAAGGTAAGAGCAATTCCATTGGATAAAGATTGTGACAGGGATGCACATGGCCTAGTATGCAACAGGCCAAGTCAGGCTTCCCGTGAGTGTAGTAGCCAGGGCGACGTGTGTTATCCTGCCCTTGACGATAATCCTGACATACTCGGGTTTCTCTTCATATCGTACAAGTCTTTCGCCTTTTACTAAAGACTTCCGTGGCGAGGAACACTATTGAGTTCATCTTATTTTTGGCAGGCTTAGCCTTGTAGCTGAGCCTCTCTATTATGTGGAAAGCAAAGAACCTATCCAATGCAATTTGGCTTGCGATCTAGAGTCACATTTTAGAGTGATTAGTGGCTAGTTTTACAATTATGCAGTTGCTGTGATGACCAATTAGAAAGAGTGTACAACAAGGTGAGAGCAATTCCATTGGATAAAGACTGTGACAGGGATGCACATGGCCTAGTATGCAACAGGCCAAGTCAGGCTTCCCGTGAGTGTAGTGGCCAGGGCGACGTGTGTTATCCTGCCCTTGATGATAATCCTGACATACTCGGGTTTCTCTTCATATCGTACAAGTCTTTCGCCTTTTACTAAAGACTTACGTGGAGAGGAACACTATTGAGTTCATCTTATTTTTGGCAGGCTTAGCCTTGTAGCTGAGCCTCTCTATTATGTGGAAAGCAAAGAACCTATCCAATGCAATTTGGCTTGTGATCTAGAGTCACATTTTAGAGTGATTAGTGGTTGGTTTTACAATTATGCAGTTGCTGTGATGACCAATTAGAAAGAGTGTACAACAAGGTGAGAGCAATTCCATTGGATAAAGATTGTGACAGGGATGCACATGGCCTAGTATGCAACAGGCCAAGTCAGGCTTCCCGTGAGTGTAGTAGCCAGGGCGACGTGTGTTATCCTGCCCTTGACGATAATCCTGACATACTCGGGTTTCTCTTCATATCGTACAAGTCTTTCGCCTTTTACTAAAGACTTCCGTGGAGAGGAACACTATTGAGTTCAAGTTATTTTTGGCAGGCTTAGCCTTGTAGCTGAGCCTCTCTATTATGTGGAAAGCAAAGAACCTATCCAATGCAATTTGGCTTGAGATCTAGAGAGACATTTTAGAGTCATTAGTGGCTAGTTTTACAATTATGCAGTTGCTGTGATGACCAATTAGAGAGAGTGTACAACAAGGTGAGAGCAATTCCATTGGATAAAGATTGTGACAGGGATGCACATAGCCTAGTATGCAACAGGCCAAGTCAGGCTTCCCGTGAGTGTAGTAGCCAGGGCGACGTGTGTTATCCTGCCCTTGACGATGACCCTGACATACTCGGGTTTCTCTTCATATCGTACAAGTCTTTCGCCTTTTACTAAAGACTTCCGTGGAGAGGAACACTATTGAGTTCAACTTATTTTTGGCAGGCTTAGCCTTGTAGCTGAGCCTCTCTATTATGTGGAAAGCAAACAACCTATCCAATGCAATTACCCCAGAGGTCGTGAGCCAAATTTTGGCTTGTGATCTAGAGTCACATTTTAGAGTGATTAGTGGCTAGTTTTACAATTATGCAGCTGCTGTGATGACCAATTAGAAAGAGTGTACAACAAGGTGAGAGCAATTCCATTGGATAAAGACTGTGACAGGGATGCACATGGCCTAGTATGCAACAGGCCAAGTCAGGCTTCCCGTGAGTGTAGTAGCCAGGGCGACGTGTGTTATCCTGCCCTTGACGATTATCCTGACATACTCGGGTTTCTCTTCATATCGTACAAGTCTTTCGCCTTTTACTAAAGACTTCCATGGAGAGGAACACTATTGAGTTCATCTTATTTTTGGCAGGCTTAGCCTTGTAGCTGAGCCTCTCTATTATGTAGAAAGCAAATAACCTATCCAATGCAATTACCCCAGAGGTTGTGAGCCAAATTTTAGAGTGATTAGTGGTTGGTTTTACAATTATGCAGTTGCTGTGATGACCAATTAGAAAGAGTGTACAACAAGGTGAGAGCAATTCCATTGGATAAAGATTGTGACAGGGATGCACATGGCCTAGTATGCAACAGGCCAAGTCAGGCTTCCCGTGAGTGTAGTAGCCAGGGCGACGTGTGTTAACCTGCCCTTGACGATAATCCTGACATACTCGGGTTTCTCTTCATATCGTACAAGTCTTTCGCCTTTTACTAAAGACTTCCATGGAGAGGAACACTATTGAGTTCAACTTATTTTTGGCAGGCTTAGCCTTGTAGCTGAGCCTCTCTATTATGTGGAAAGCAAAGAACCTATCCAATGCAATTTGGCTTGCGATCTAGAGTCACATTTTAGAGTGATTAGTGGCTAGTTTTACAATTATGCAGTTGCTGTGATGACCAATTAGAGAGAGTGTACAACAAGGTGAGAGCAATTCCATTGGATAAAGACTGTGACAGGGATGCACATGGCCTAGTATGCAACAGGCCAAGTCAGGCTTCCCGTGAGTGTAGTGGCCAGGGCGACGTGTGTTATCCTGCCCTTGACGATGATCCTGACATACTCGGGTTTCTCTTCATATCGTACAAGTCTTTCGCCTTTTACTAAAGACTTCCGTGGAGAGGAACACTATTGAGTTCAACTTATTTTTGGCAGGCTTAGCCTTGTAGCTGAGCCTCTCTATTATGTGGAAAGCAAAGAACCTATCCAATGCAATTTGGCTTGTGATCTAGAGTCACATTTTAGAGTGATTAGTGGCTAGTTTTACAATTATGCAGCTGCTGTGATGACCAATTAGAAAGAGTGTACAACAAGGTGAGAGCAATTCCATTGGATAAAGACTGTGACAGGGATGCACATGGCCTAGTATGCAACAGGCCAAGTCAGGCTTCCCGTGAGTGTAGTAGCCAGGGCGACGTGTGTTATCCTGCCCTTGACGATTATCCTGACATACTCGAGTTTCTCTTCAAATCGTACAAGTCTTTCGCCTTTTACTAAAGACTTCCGTGGAGAGGAACACTATTGAGTTCATCTTATTTTTGGCAGGCTTAGCCTTGTAGCTGAGCCTCTCTATTATGTAGAAAGCAAATAACCTATCCAATGCAATTACCTCAGAGGTTGTGAGCCAAATTTTAGAGTGATTAGTGGTTGATTTTACAATTATGCAGTTGCTGTGATGACCAATTAGAAAGAGTGTACAACAAGGTGAGAGCAATTCCATTGGATAAAGATTGTGACAGGGATGCACATGGCCTAGTATGCAACAGGCCAAGTCAGGCTTCCCGTGAGTGTAGTAGCCAGGGCGACGTGTGTTAACCTGCCCTTGACGATAATCCTGACATACTCTGGTTTCTCTTCATATCGTACAAGTCTTTCGCCTTTTACTAAAGACTTCCGTGGAGAGGAACACTATTGAGATCAACTTATTTTTGGTAGGCCTAGCCTTGTAGCTGAGCCTCTCTATTATGTGGAAAGCAAATAACCTATCCAATGCAATTACCCCAGAGGTCGTGAGCCAAATTTTGGCTTGTGATCTAGAGTCACATTTTAGAGTGATTAGTGGCTAGTTTTACAATTATGCAGTTGCTATGATGACCAATTACAAAGAGTGTACAACAAGGTGAGAGCAATTCCATTGGATAAAGACTGTGACAGGGATGCACATGGCCTAGTATGCAACAGGCAAAGTCAGGCTTCCCGTGAGTGTAGTAGCCAGGGCGACGTGTGTTATCCTGCCCTTGACGACGATCCTGACATACTCAGGTTTCTCTTCATATCGTACAAGTCTTTCGCCTTTTACTAAAGACTTCTGTGGCGAGGAACACTATTGAGTTCATCTTATTTTTGGCAGGCTTAGCCTTGTAGCTGAGCCTCTCTATTATGTGGAAAGCAAAGAACCTATCCAATGCAATTTGGCTTGAGATCTAGAGAGACATTTTAGAGTCATTAGTGGCTAGTTTTACAATTATGCAGTTGCTGTGATGACCAATTAGAGAGAGTGTACAACAAGGTGAGAGCAATTCCATTGGATAAAGATTGTGACAGGGATGCACATGGCCTAGTATGCAACAGGCCAAGTCAGGCTTCCCGTGAGTGTAGTAGCCAGGGCGACGTGTGTTATCCTGCCCTTGACGATAATCCTGACATACTCGGGTTTCTCTTCATATCGTACAAGTCTTTCGCCTTTTACTAAAGACTTCCGTGGAGAGGAACACTATTGAGTTCAACTTATTTTTGGCAGGCTTAGCCTTGTAGCTGAGCCTCTCTATTATGTGGAAAGCAAAGAACCTATCCAATGCAATTTGGCTTGCGATCTAGAGTCACATTTTAGAGTGATTAGTGGTTGGTTTTACAATTATGCAGTTGCTGTGATGACCAATTAGAAAGAGTGTACAACAAGGTGAGAGCAATTCCATTGGATAAAGATTGTGACAGGGATGCACATGGCCTAGTATGCAACAGGCCAAGTCAGGCTTCCCGTGAGTGTAGTAGCCAGGGCGACGTGTGTTATCCTGCCCTTGACGATAATCCTGACATACTCGGGTTTCTCTTCATATCGTACAAGTCTTTCGCCTTTTACTAAAGACTTCCGTGGAGAGGAACACTATTGAGTTCAACTTATTTTTGGCAGGCTTAGCCTTGTAGCTGAGCCTCTCTATTATGTGGAAAGCAAAGAACTTATCCAATGCAATTTGGCTTGAGATCTAGAGAGACATTTTAGAGTCATTAGTGGCTAGTTTCACAATTATGCAGTTGCTGTGATGACCAATTAGAAAGAGTGTACAACAAGGTGAGAGCAATTCCATTGGATAAAGACTGTGACAGGGATGCACATGGCCTAGTATGCAACAGGCCAAGTCAGGCTTCCCGTGAGTGTAGTGGCCAGGGTGACGTGTGTTATCCTGCCCTTGACGATGATCCTGACATACTCGGGTTTCTCTTCATATCGTACAAGTTTTTCGCCTTTTACTAAAGACTTCCGTGGAGAGGAGCACTATTGAGTTCAACTTATTTTTGGCAGGCTTAGCCTTGTAGCTGAGCCTCTCTATTATGTGGAAAGCAAACAACCTATCCAATGCAATTACCCCAGAGGTTGTGAGCCAAATTTTAGAGTGATTAGTGGTTGGTTTTACAATTATGCAGCTGCTGTGATGACCAATTAGAAAGAGTGTACAACAAGGTGAGAGCAATTCCATTGGATAAAGACTGTGACAGGGATGCACATGGCCTAGTATGCAACAGGCCAAGTCAGGCTTCCCGTGAGTGTAGTAGCCAGGGCGACGTGTGTTAACCTGCCCTTGACGATAATCCTGACATACTCGGGTTTCTCTTCATATCGTACAAGTCTTTCGCCTTTTACTAAAGACTTCCGTGGAGAGGAACACTATTGAGTTCAACTTATTTTTGGCAGGCTTAGCCTTGTAGCTGAGCCTCTCTATTATGTGGAAAGCAAAGAACCTATCCAATGCAATTTGGCTTGCGATCTAGAGTCACATTTTAGAGTGATTAGTGGCTAGTTTTACAATTATGCAGTTGCTGTGATGACCAATTAGAAAGAGTGTACAACAAGGTGAGAGCAATTCCATTGGATAAAGATTGTGACAGGGATGCACATGGCCTAGTATGCAACAGGCCAAGTCAGGCTTCCCGTGAGTGTAGTAGCCAGGGCGACGTGTGTTATCCTGCCCTTGACGATAATCCTGACATACTCGGGTTTCTCTTCATATCGTACAAGTCTTTCGCCTTTTACTAAAGACTTCCTTGGAGAGGAACACTATTGAGTTCAACTTATTTTTGGCAGGCTTAGCCTTGTAGCTGAGCCTCTCTATTATGTGGAAAGCAAAGAACCTATCCAATGCAATTTGGCTTGTGATCTAGAGTCACATTTTAGAGTGATTAGTGGCTAGTTTTACAATTATGCAGCTGCTGTGATGACCAATTAGAAAGAGTGTACAACAAGGTGAGAGCAATTCCATTGGATAAAGACTGTGACAGGGATGCACATGGCCTAGTATGCAACAGGCCAAGTCAGGCTTCCCGTGAGTGTAGTAGCCAGGGCGACGTGTGTTATCCTGCCCTTGACGATTATCCTGACATACTCGAGTTTCTCTTCAAATCGTACAAGTCTTTCGCCTTTTACTAAAGACTTCCGTGGAGAGGAACACTATTGAGTTCAACTTATTTTTGGCAGGCTTAGCCTTGTAGCTGAGCCTCTCTATTATGTGGAAAGCAAAGAACTTATCCAATGCAATTTGGCTTGCGATCTAGAGTCACATTTTAGAGTGATTAGTGGTTGGTTTTACAATTATGCAGTTGCTGTGATGACCAATTAGAAAGAGTGTACAACAAGGTGAGAGCAATTCCATTGGATAAAGATTGTGACAGGGATGCACATGGCCTAGTATGCAACAGGCCAAGTCAGGCTTCCCGTGAGTGTAGTAGCCAGGGCGACGTGTGTTATCCTGCCCTTGACGATAATCCTGACATACTCGGGTTTCTCTTCATATCGTACAAGTCTTTCGCCTTTTACTAAAGACTTCCGTGGAGAGGAACACTATTGAGTTCAACTTATTTTTGGCAGGCTTAGCCTTGTAGCTGAGCCTCTCTATTATGTGGAAAGCAAAGAACTTATCCAATGCAATTTGGCTTGAGATCTAGAGAGACATTTTAGAGTCATTAGTGGCTAGTTTCACAATTATGCAGTTGCTGTGATGACCAATTAGAAAGAGTGTACAACAAGGTGAGAGCAATTCCATTGGATAAAGACTGTGACAGGGATGCACATGGCCTAGTATGCAACAGGCCAAGTCAGGCTTCCCGTGAGTGTAGTGGCCAGGGTGACGTGTGTTATCCTGCCCTTGACGATGATCCTGACATACTCGGGTTTCTCTTCATATCGTACAAGTTTTTCGCCTTTTACTAAAGACTTCCGTGGAGAGGAGCACTATTGAGTTCAACTTATTTTTGGCAGGCTTAGCCTTGTAGCTGAGCCTCTCTATTATGTGGAAAGCAAACAACCTATCCAATGCAATTACCCCAGAGGTTGTGAGCCAAATTTTAGAGTGATTAGTGGTTGGTTTTACAATTATGCAGCTGCTGTGATGACCAATTAGAAAGAGTGTACAACAAGGTGAGAGCAATTCCATTGGATAAAGACTGTGACAGGGATGCACATGGCCTAGTATGCAACAGGCCAAGTCAGGCTTCCCGTGAGTGTAGTAGCCAGGGCGACGTGTGTTAACCTGCCCTTGACGATAATCCTGACATACTCGGGTTTCTCTTCATATCGTACAAGTCTTTCGCCTTTTACTAAAGACTTCCGTGGAGAGGAACACTATTGAGTTCAACTTATTTTTGGCAGGCTTAGCCTTGTAGCTGAGCCTCTCTATTATGTGGAAAGCAAAGAACCTATCCAATGCAATTTGGCTTGCGATCTAGAGTCACATTTTAGAGTGATTAGTGGCTAGTTTTACAATTATGCAGTTGCTGTGATGACCAATTAGAAAGAGTGTACAACAAGGTGAGAGCAATTCCATTGGATAAAGATTGTGACAGGGATGCACATGGCCTAGTATGCAACAGGCCAAGTCAGGCTTCCCGTGAGTGTAGTAGCCAGGGCGACGTGTGTTATCCTGCCCTTGACGATAATCCTGACATACTCGGGTTTCTCTTCATATCGTACAAGTCTTTCGCCTTTTACTAAAGACTTCCTTGGAGAGGAACACTATTGAGTTCAACTTATTTTTGGCAGGCTTAGCCTTGTAGCTGAGCCTCTCTATTATGTGGAAAGCAAAGAACCTATCCAATGCAATTTGGCTTGTGATCTAGAGTCACATTTTAGAGTGATTAGTGGCTAGTTTTACAATTATGCAGCTGCTGTGATGACCAATTAGAAAGAGTGTACAACAAGGTGAGAGCAATTCCATTGGATAAAGACTGTGACAGGGATGCACATGGCCTAGTATGCAACAGGCCAAGTCAGGCTTCCCGTGAGTGTAGTAGCCAGGGCGACGTGTGTTATCCTGCCCTTGACGATTATCCTGACATACTCGAGTTTCTCTTCAAATCGTACAAGTCTTTCGCCTTTTACTAAAGACTTCCGTGGAGAGGAACACTATTGAGTTCAACTTATTTTTGGCAGGCTTAGCCTTGTAGCTGAGCCTCTCTATTATGTGGAAAGCAAAGAACTTATCCAATGCAATTTGGCTTGAGATCTAGAGAGACATTTTAGAGTCATTAGTGGCTAGTTTCACAATTATGCAGTTGCTGTGATGACCAATTAGAAAGAGTGTACAACAAGGTGAGAGCAATTCCATTGGATAAAGACTGTGACAGGGATGCACATGGCCTAGTATGCAACAGGCCAAGTCAGGCTTCCCGTGAGTGTAGTGGCCAGGGTGACGTGTGTTATCCTGCCCTTGACGATGATCCTGACATACTCGGGTTTCTCTTCATATCGTACAAGTTTTTCGCCTTTTACTAAAGACTTCCGTGGAGAGGAGCACTATTGAGTTCAACTTATTTTTGGCAGGCTTAGCCTTGTAGCTGAGCCTCTCTATTATGTGGAAAGCAAACAACCTATCCAATGCAATTACCCCAGAGGTTGTGAGCCAAATTTTAGAGTGATTAGTGGTTGGTTTTACAATTATGCAGCTGCTGTGATGACCAATTAGAAAGAGTGTACAACAAGGTGAGAGCAATTCCATTGGATAAAGACTGTGACAGGGATGCACATGGCCTAGTATGCAACAGGCCAAGTCAGGCTTCCCGTGAGTGTAGTAGCCAGGGCGACGTGTGTTAACCTGCCCTTGACGATGATCCTGACATACTCGGGTTTCTCTTCATATCGTACAAGTCTTTCGCCTTTTACTAAAGACTTCCGTGGAGAGGAACACTATTGAGTTCAACTTATTTTTGGCAGGCTTAGCCTTGTAGCTGAGCCTCTCTATTATGTGGAAAGCAAAGAACCTATCCAATGCAATTTGGCTTGCGATCTAGAGTCACATTTTAGAGTGATTAGTGGCTAGTTTTACAATTATGCAGTTGCTGTGATGACCAATTAGAGAGAGTGTACAACAAGGTGAGAGCAATTCCATTGGATAAAGACTGTGACAGGGATGCACATGGCCTAGTATGCAACAGGCCAAGTCAGGCTTCCCGTGAGTGTAGTGGCCAGGGTGACGTGTGTTATCCTGCCCTTGACGATGATCCTGACATACTCGGGTTTCTCTTCATATCGTACAAGTCTTTCGCCTTTTACTAAAGACTTCCGTGGAGAGGAACACTATTGAGTTCAACTTATTTTTGGCAGGCTTAGCCTTGTAGCTGAGCCTCTCTATTATGTGGAAAGCAAAGAACCTATCCAATGCAATTTGGCTTGTGATCTAGAGTCACATTTTAGAGTGATTAGTGGCTAGTTTTACAATTATGCAGCTGCTGTGATGACCAATTAGAAAGAGTGTACAACAAGGTGAGAGCAATTCCATTGGATAAAGACTGTGACAGGGATGCACATGGCCTAGTATGCAACAGGCCAAGTCAGGCTTCCCGTGAGTGTAGTAGCCAGGGCGACGTGTGTTATCCTGCCCTTGACGATTATCCTGACATACTCGAGTTTCTCTTCAAATCGTACAAGTCTTTCGCCTTTTACTAAAGACTTCCGTGGAGAGGAACACTATTGAGTTCATCTTATTTTTGGCAGGCTTAGCCTTGTAGCTGAGCCTCTCTATTATGTAGAAATCAAATAACCTATCCAATGCAATTACCCCAGAGGTTGTGAGCCAAATTTTAGAGTGATTAGTGGTTGGTTTTACAATTATGCAGTTGCTGTGATGACCAATTAGAAAGAGTGTACAACAAGGTGAGAGCAATTCCATTGGATAAAGACTGTGACAGGGATGCACATGGCCTAGTATGCAACAGGCCAAGTCAGGCTTCCCGTGAGTGTAGTAGCCAGGGCGACGTGTGTTAACCTGCCCTTGACGATAATCCTGACATACTCTGGTTTCTCTTCATATCGTACAAGTCTTTCGCCTTTTACTAAAGACTTCCGTGGAGAGGAACACTATTGAGATCAACTTATTTATGGTAGGCCTAGCCTTGTAGCTGAGCCTCTCTATTATGTGGAAAGCAAATAACCTATCCAATGCAATTACCCCAGAGGTCGTGAGCCAAATTTTGGCTTGTGATCTAGAGTCACATTTTAGAGTGATTAGTGGCTAGTTTTACAATTATGCAGTTGCTATGATGACCAATTAGAAAGAGTGTACAACAAGGTGAGAGCAATTCCATTGGATAAAGACTGTGACAGGGATGCACATGGCCTAGTATGCAACAGGCAAAGTCAGGCTTCCCGTGAGTGTAGTAGCCAGGGCGACGTGTGTTATCCTGCCCTTGACGACGATCCTGACATACTCAGGTTTCTCTTCATATCGTACAAGTCTTTCGCCTTTTACTAAAGACTTCCGTGGCGAGGAACACTATTGAGTTCAACTTATTTTTGGCAGGCTTAGCCTTGTAGCTGAGCTTCTCTATTATGTGGAAAGCAAAGAACCTATCCAATGCAATTTGGCTTGCGATCTAGAGTCACATTTTAGAGTGATTAGTGGCTAGTTTTACAATTATGCAGTTGCTGTGATGACCAATTAGAAAGAGTGTACAACAAGGTGAGAGCAATTCCATTGGATAAAGACTGTGACAGGGATGCACATGGCCTAGTATGCAACAGGCCAAGTCAGGCTTCCCGTGAGTGTAGTGGCCAGGGCGACGTGTGTTATCCTGCCCTTGACGATAATCCTGACATACTCGGGTTTCTCTTCATATCGTACAAGTCTTTCGCCTTTTACTAAAGACTTCCGTGGAGAGGAACACTATTGAGTTCATCTTATTTTTGGCAGGCTTAGCCTTGTAGCTGAGCCTCTCTATTATGTGGAAAGCAAAGAACCTATCCAATGCAATTTGGCTTGTGATCTAGAGTCACATTTTAGAGTGATTAGTGGTTGGTTTTACAATTATGCAGTTGCTGTGATGACCAATTAGAAAGAGTGTACAACAAGGTGAGAGCAATTCCATTGGATAAAGATTGTGACAGGGATGCACATGGCCTAGTATGCAACAGGCCAAGTCAGGCTTCCCGTGAGTGTAGTAGCCAGGGCGACGTGTGTTATCCTGCCCTTGACGATAATCCTGACATACTCGGGTTTCTCTTCATATCGTACAAGTCTTTCGCCTTTTACTAAAGACTTCCGTGGAGAGGAACACTATTGAGTTCAACTTATTTTTTGGCAGGCTTAGCCTTGTAGCTGAGCCTCTCTATTATGTGGAAAGCAAAGAACTTATCCAATGCAATTTGGCTTGAGATCTAGAGAGACATTTTAGAGTCATTAGTGGCTAGTTTTACAATTATGCAGTTGCTGTGATGACCAATTAGAGAGAGTGTACAACAAGGTGAGAGCAATTCCATTGGATAAAGATTGTGACAGGGATGCACATGGCCTAGTATGCAACAGGCCAAGTCAGGCTTCCCGTGAGTGTAGTAGCCAGGGCGACGTGTGTTATCCTGCCCTTGATGATAATCCTGACATACTCGGGTTTCTCTTCATATCGTACAAGTCTTTCGCCTTTTACTAAAGACTTCCGTGGAGAGGAACACTATTGAGTTCAACTTAGTTTTGGCAGGCTTAGCCTTGTAGCTGAGCCTCTCTATTATGTGGAAAGCAAAGAACTTATCCAATGCAATTGGCTTGAGATCTAGAGAGACATTTTAGAGTGATTAGTGGCTAGTTTTACAATTATGCAGTTGCTGTGATGACCAATTAGAAAGAGTGTACAACAAGGTGAGAGCAATTCCATTGGATAAAGACTGTGACAGGGATGCACATGGCCTAGTATGCAACAGGCCAAGTCAGGCTTCCCGTGAGTGTAGTGGCCAGGGTGACGTGTGTTATCCTGCCCTTGACGATGATCCTGACATACTCGGGTTTCTCTTCATATCGTACAAGTTTTTCGCCTTTTACTAAAGACTTCCGTGGAGAGGAGCACTATTGAGTTCAACTTATTTTTGGCAGGCTTAGCCTTGTAGCTGAGCCTCTCTATTATGTGGAAAGCAAACAACCTATCCAATGCAATTACCCCAGAGGTTGTGAGCCAAATTTTAGAGTGATTAGTGGTTGGTTTTACAATTATGCAGCTGCTGTGATGACCAATTAGAAAGAGTGTACAACAAGGTGAGAGCAATTCCATTGGATAAAGACTGTGACAGGGATGCACATGGCCTAGTATGCAACAGGCCAAGTCAGGCTTCCCGTGAGTGTAGTAGCCAGGGCGACGTGTGTTAACCTGCCCTTGACGATGATCCTGACATACTCGGGTTTCTCTTCATATCGTACAAGTTTTTCGCCTTTTACTAAAGACTTCCGTGGAGAGGAACACTATTGAGTTCAACTTATTTTTGGCAGGCTTAGCCTTGTAGCTGAGCCTCTCTATTATGTGGAAAGCAAAGAACCTATCCAATGCAATTTGGCTTGCGATCTAGAGTCACATTTTAGAGTGATTAGTGGCTAGTTTTACAATTATGCAGTTGCTGTGATGACCAATTAGAGAGAGTGTACAACAAGGTGAGAGCAATTCCATTGGATAAAGACTGTGACAGGGATGCACATGGCCTAGTATGCAACAGGCCAAGTCAGGCTTCCCGTGAGTGTAGTGGCCAGGGTGACGTGTGTTATCCTGCCCTTGACGATGATCCTGACATACTCGGGTTTCTCTTCATATCGTACAAGTCTTTCGCCTTTTACTAAAGACTTCCGTGGAGAGGAACACTATTGAGTTCAACTTATTTTTGGCAGGCTTAGCCTTGTAGCTGAGCCTCTCTATTATGTGGAAAGCAAAGAACCTATCCAATGCAATTTGGCTTGTGATCTAGAGTCACATTTTAGAGTGATTAGTGGCTAGTTTTACAATTATGCAGCTGCTGTGATGACCAATTAGAAAGAGTGTACAACAAGGTGAGAGCAATTCCATTGGATAAAGACTGTGACAGGGATGCACATGGCCTAGTATGCAACAGGCCAAGTCAGGCTTCCCGTGAGTGTAGTAGCCAGGGCGACGAGTGTTATCCTGCCCTTGACGATTATCCTGACATACTCGAGTTTCTCTTCAAATCGTACAAGTCTTTCGCCTTTTACTAAAGACTTCCGTGGAGAGGAACACTATTGAGTTCATCTTATTTTTGGCAGGCTTAGCCTTGTAGCTGAGCCTCTCTATTATGTAGAAATCAAATAACCTATCCAATGCAATTACCCCAGAGGTTGTGAGCCAAATTTTAGAGTGATTAGTGGTTGGTTTTACAATTATGCAGTTGCTGTGATGACCAATTAGAAAGAGTGTACAACAAGGTGAGAGCAATTCCATTGGATAAAGATTGTGACAGGGATGCACATGGCCTAGTATGCAACAGGCCAAGTCAGGCTTCCCGTGAGTGTAGTAGCCAGGGCGACGTGTGTTATCCTGCCCTTGACGATAATCCTGACATACTCGGGTTTCTCTTCATATCGTACAAGTCTTTCGCCTTTTACTAAAGACTTCCGTGGAGAGGAACACTATTGAGTTCAACTTATTTTTTGGCAGGCTTAGCCTTGTAGCTGAGCCTCTCTATTATGTGGAAAGCAAAGAACTTATCCAATGCAATTTGGCTTGAGATCTAGAGAGACATTTTAGAGTCATTAGTGGCTAGTTTTACAATTATGCAGTTGCTGTGATGACCAATTAGAGAGAGTGTACAACAAGGTGAGAGCAATTCCATTGGATAAAGATTGTGACAGGGATGCACATGGCCTAGTATGCAACAGGCCAAGTCAGGCTTCCCGTGAGTGTAGTAGCCAGGGCGACGTGTGTTATCCTGCCCTTGATGATAATCCTGACATACTCGGGTTTCTCTTCATATCGTACAAGTCTTTCGCCTTTTACTAAAGACTTCCGTGGAGAGGAACACTATTGAGTTCAACTTAGTTTTGGCAGGCTTAGCCTTGTAGCTGAGCCTCTCTATTATGTGGAAAGCAAAGAACTTATCCAATGCAATTGGCTTGAGATCTAGAGAGACATTTTAGAGTGATTAGTGGCTAGTTTTACAATTATGCAGTTGCTGTGATGACCAATTAGAAAGAGTGTACAACAAGGTGAGAGCAATTCCATTGGATAAAGACTGTGACAGGGATGCACATGGCCTAGTATGCAACAGGCCAAGTCAGGCTTCCCGTGAGTGTAGTGGCCAGGGTGACGTGTGTTATCCTGCCCTTGACGATGATCCTGACATACTCGGGTTTCTCTTCATATCGTACAAGTTTTTCGCCTTTTACTAAAGACTTCCGTGGAGAGGAGCACTATTGAGTTCAACTTATTTTTGGCAGGCTTAGCCTTGTAGCTGAGCCTCTCTATTATGTGGAAAGCAAACAACCTATCCAATGCAATTACCCCAGAGGTTGTGAGCCAAATTTTAGAGTGATTAGTGGTTGGTTTTACAATTATGCAGCTGCTGTGATGACCAATTAGAAAGAGTGTACAACAAGGTGAGAGCAATTCCATTGGATAAAGACTGTGACAGGGATGCACATGGCCTAGTATGCAACAGGCCAAGTCAGGCTTCCCGTGAGTGTAGTAGCCAGGGCGACGTGTGTTAACCTGCCCTTGACGATGATCCTGACATACTCGGGTTTCTCTTCATATCGTACAAGTTTTTCGCCTTTTACTAAAGACTTCCGTGGAGAGGAACACTATTGAGTTCAACTTATTTTTGGCAGGCTTAGCCTTGTAGCTGAGCCTCTCTATTATGTGGAAAGCAAAGAACCTATCCAATGCAATTTGGCTTGCGATCTAGAGTCACATTTTAGAGTGATTAGTGGCTAGTTTTACAATTATGCAGTTGCTGTGATGACCAATTAGAGAGAGTGTACAACAAGGTGAGAGCAATTCCATTGGATAAAGACTGTGACAGGGATGCACATGGCCTAGTATGCAACAGGCCAAGTCAGGCTTCCCGTGAGTGTAGTGGCCAGGGTGACGTGTGTTATCCTGCCCTTGACGATGATCCTGACATACTCGGGTTTCTCTTCATATCGTACAAGTCTTTCGCCTTTTACTAAAGACTTCCGTGGAGAGGAACACTATTGAGTTCAACTTATTTTTGGCAGGCTTAGCCTTGTAGCTGAGCCTCTCTATTATGTGGAAAGCAAAGAACCTATCCAATGCAATTTGGCTTGTGATCTAGAGTCACATTTTAGAGTGATTAGTGGCTAGTTTTACAATTATGCAGCTGCTGTGATGACCAATTAGAAAGAGTGTACAACAAGGTGAGAGCAATTCCATTGGATAAAGACTGTGACAGGGATGCACATGGCCTAGTATGCAACAGGCCAAGTCAGGCTTCCCGTGAGTGTAGTAGCCAGGGCGACGAGTGTTATCCTGCCCTTGACGATTATCCTGACATACTCGAGTTTCTCTTCAAATCGTACAAGTCTTTCGCCTTTTACTAAAGACTTCCGTGGAGAGGAACACTATTGAGTTCATCTTATTTTTGGCAGGCTTAGCCTTGTAGCTGAGCCTCTCTATTATGTAGAAATCAAATAACCTATCCAATGCAATTACCCCAGAGGTTGTGAGCCAAATTTTAGAGTGATTAGTGGTTGGTTTTACAATTATGCAGTTGCTGTGATGACCAATTAGAAAGAGTGTACAACAAGGTGAGAGCAATTCCATTGGATAAAGACTGTGACAGGGATGCACATGGCCTAGTATGCAACAGGCCAAGTCAGGCTTCCCGTGAGTGTAGTAGCCAGGGCGACGTGTGTTAACCTGCCCTTGACGATAATCCTGACATACTCTGGTTTCTCTTCATATCGTACAAGTCTTTCGCCTTTTACTAAAGACTTCCGTGGAGAGGAACACTATTGAGTTCAACTTATTTTTGGCAGGCTTAGCCTTGTAGCTGAGCCTCTCTATTATGTGGAAAGCAAAGAACCTATCCAATGCAATTTGGCTTGCGATCTAGAGTCACATTTTAGAGTGATTAGTGGCTAGTTTTACAATTATGCAGTTGCTGTGATGACCAATTAGAGAGAGTGTACAACAAGGTGAGAGCAATTCCATTGGATAAAGACTGTGACAGGGATGCACATGGCCTAGTATGCAACAGGCCAAGTCAGGCTTCCCGTGAGTGTAGTGGCCAGGGCGACGTGTGTTATCCTGCCCTTGACGATGATCCTGACATACTCGGGTTTCTCTTCATATCGTACAAGTCTTTCGCCTTTTACTAAAGACTTCCGTGGAGAGGAACACTATTGAGTTCAACTTATTTTTGGCAGGCTTAGCCTTGTAGCTGAGCCTCTCTATTATGTGGAAAGCAAAGAACCTATCCAATGCAATTTGGCTTGTGATCTAGAGTCACATTTTAGAGTGATTAGTGGCTAGTTTTACAATTATGCAGCTGCTGTGATGACCAATTAGAAAGAGTGTACAACAAGGTGAGAGCAATTCCATTGGATAAAGACTGTGACAGGGATGCACATGGCCTAGTATGCAACAGGCCAAGTCAGGCTTCCCGTGAGTGTAGTAGCCAGGGCGACGTGTGTTATCCTGCCCTTGACGATTATCCTGACATACTCGAGTTTCTCTTCAAATCGTACAAGTCTTTCGCCTTTTACTAAAGACTTCCGTGGAGAGGAACACTATTGAGTTCATCTTATTTTTGGCAGGCTTAGCCTTGTAGCTGAGCCTCTCTATTATGTAGAAAGCAAATAACCTATCCAATGCAATTACCCCAGAGGTTGTGAGCCAAATTTTAGAGTGATTAGTGGTTGATTTTACAATTATGCAGTTGCTGTGATGACCAATTAGAAAGAGTGTACAACAAGGTGAGAGCAATTCCATTGGATAAAGATTGTGACAGGGATGCACATGGCCTAGTATGCAACAGGCCAAGTCAGGCTTCCCGTGAGTGTAGTAGCCAGGGCGACGTGTGTTAACCTGCCCTTGACGATAATCCTGACATACTCTGGTTTCTCTTCATATCGTACAAGTCTTTCGCCTTTTACTAAAGACTTCCGTGGAGAGGAACACTATTGAGATCAACTTATTTTTGGTAGGCCTAGCCTTGTAGCTGAGCCTCTCTATTATGTGGAAAGCAAATAACCTATCCAATGCAATTACCCCAGAGGTCGTGAGCCAAATTTTGGCTTGTGATCTAGAGTCACATTTTAGAGTGATTAGTGGCTAGTTTTACAATTATGCAGTTGCTATGATGACCAATTACAAAGAGTGTACAACAAGGTGAGAGCAATTCCATTGGATAAAGACTGTGACAGGGATGCACATGGCCTAGTATGCAACAGGCAAAGTCAGGCTTCCCGTGAGTGTAGTAGCCAGGGCGACGTGTGTTATCCTGCCCTTGACGACGATCCTGACATACTCAGGTTTCTCTTCATATTGTACAAGTCTTTCGCCTTTTACTAAAGACTTCCGTGGCGAGGAACACTATTGAGTTCATCTTATTTTTGGCAGGCTTAGCCTTGTAGCTGAGCCTCTCTATTATGTGGAAAGCAAAGAACCTATCCAATGCAATTTGGCTTGAGATCTAGAGAGACATTTTAGAGTCATTAGTGGCTAGTTTTACAATTATGCAGTTGCTGTGATGACCAATTAGAGAGAGTGTACAACAAGGTGAGAGCAATTCCATTGGATAAAGATTGTGACAGGGATGCACATGGCCTAGTATGCAACAGGCCAAGTCAGGCTTCCCGTGAGTGTAGTAGCCAGGGCGACGTGTGTTATCCTGCCCTTGACGATAATCCTGACATACTCGGGTTTCTCTTCATATCGTACAAGTCTTTCGCCTTTTACTAAAGACTTCCGTGGAGAGGAACACTATTGAGTTCAACTTATTTTTGGCAGGCTTAGCCTTGTAGCTGAGCCTCTCTATTATGTGGAAAGCAAAGAACCTATCCAATGCAATTTGGCTTGCGATCTAGAGTCACATTTTAGAGTGATTAGTGGTTGGTTTTACAATTATGCAGTTGCTGTGATGACCAATTAGAAAGAGTGTACAACAAGGTGAGAGCAATTCCATTGGATAAAGATTGTGACAGGGATGCACATGGCCTAGTATGCAACAGGCCAAGTCAGGCTTCCCGTGAGTGTAGTAGCCAGGGCGACGTGTGTTATCCTGCCCTTGACGATAATCCTGACATACTCGGGTTTCTCTTCATATCGTACAAGTCTTTCGCCTTTTACTAAAGACTTCCGTGGAGAGGAACACTATTGAGTTCAACTTATTTTTGGCAGGCTTAGCCTTGTAGCTGAGCCTCTCTATTATATGGAAAGCAAAGAACTTATCCAATGCAATTTGGCTTGAGATCTAGAGAGACATTTTAGAGTCATTAGTGGCTAGTTTCACAATTATGCAGTTGCTGTGATGACCAATTAGAAAGAGTGTACAACAAGGTGAGAGCAATTCCATTGGATAAAGACTGTGACAGGGATGCACATGGCCTAGTATGCAACAGGCCAAGTCAGGCTTCCCGTGAGTGTAGTGGCCAGGGTGACGTGTGTTATCCTGCCCTTGACGATGATCCTGACATACTCGGGTTTCTCTTCATATCGTACAAGTTTTTCGCCTTTTACTAAAGACTTCCGTGGAGAGGAGCACTATTGAGTTCAACTTATTTTTGGCAGGCTTAGCCTTGTAGCTGAGCCTCTCTATTATGTGGAAAGCAAACAACCTATCCAATGCAATTACCCCAGAGGTTGTGAGCCAAATTTTAGAGTGATTAGTGGTTGGTTTTACAATTATGCAGCTGCTGTGATGACCAATTAGAAAGAGTGTACAACAAGGTGAGAGCAATTCCATTGGATAAAGACTGTGACAGGGATGCACATGGCCTAGTATGCAACAGGCCAAGTCAGGCTTCCCGTGAGTGTAGTAGCCAGGGCGACGTGTGTTAACCTGCCCTTGACGATAATCCTGACATACTTGGGTTTCTCTTCATATCGTACAAGTCTTTCGCCTTTTACTAAAGACTTCCGTGGAGAGGAACACTATTGAGTTCAACTTATTTTTGGCAGGCTTAGCCTTGTAGCTGAGCCTCTCTATTATGTGGAAAGCAAAGAACCTATCCAATGCAATTTGGCTTGCGATCTAGAGTCACATTTTAGAGTGATTAGTGGCTAGTTTTACAATTATGCAGTTGCTGTGATGACCAATTAGAAAGAGTGTACAACAAGGTGAGAGCAATTCCATTGGATAAAGATTGTGACAGGGATGCACATGGCCTAGTATGCAACAGGCCAAGTCAGGCTTCCCGTGAGTGTAGTAGCCAGGGCGACGTGTGTTATCCTGCCCTTGACGATAATCCTGACATACTCGGGTTTCTCTTCATATCGTACAAGTCTTTCGCCTTTTACTAAAGACTTCCTTGGAGAGGAACACTATTGAGTTCAACTTATTTTTGGCAGGCTTAGCCTTGTAGCTGAGCCTCTCTATTATGTGGAAAGCAAAGAACCTATCCAATGCAATTTGGCTTGTGATCTAGAGTCACATTTTAGAGTGATTAGTGGCTAGTTTTACAATTATGCAGCTGCTGTGATGACCAATTAGAAAGAGTGTACAACAAGGTGAGAGCAATTCCATTGGATAAAGACTGTGACAGGGATGCACATGGCCTAGTATGCAACAGGCCAAGTCAGGCTTCCCGTGAGTGTAGTAGCCAGGGCGACGTGTGTTATCCTGCCCTTGACGATTATCCTGACATACTCGAGTTTCTCTTCAAATCGTACAAGTCTTTCGCCTTTTACTAAAGACTTCCGTGGAGAGGAACACTATTGAGTTCAACTTATTTTTGGCAGGCTTAGCCTTGTAGCTGAGCCTCTCTATTATGTGGAAAGCAAAGAACTTATCCAATGCAATTTGGCTTGAGATCTAGAGAGACATTTTAGAGTCATTAGTGGCTAGTTTCACAATTATGCAGTTGCTGTGATGACCAATTAGAAAGAGTGTACAACAAGGTGAGAGCAATTCCATTGGATAAAGACTGTGACAGGGATGCACATGGCCTAGTATGCAACAGGCCAAGTCAGGCTTCCCGTGAGTGTAGTGGCCAGGGTGACGTGTGTTATCCTGCCCTTGACGATGATCCTGACATACTCGGGTTTCTCTTCATATCGTACAAGTTTTTCGCCTTTTACTAAAGACTTCCGTGGAGAGGAGCACTATTGAGTTCAACTTATTTTTGGCAGGCTTAGCCTTGTAGCTGAGCCTCTCTATTATGTGGAAAGCAAACAACCTATCCAATGCAATTACCCCAGAGGTTGTGAGCCAAATTTTAGAGTGATTAGTGGTTGGTTTTACAATTATGCAGCTGCTGTGATGACCAATTAGAAAGAGTGTACAACAAGGTGAGAGCAATTCCATTGGATAAAGACTGTGACAGGGATGCACATGGCCTAGTATGCAACAGGCCAAGTCAGGCTTCCCGTGAGTGTAGTAGCCAGGGCGACGTGTGTTAACCTGCCCTTGACGATGATCCTGACATACTCGGGTTTCTCTTCATATCGTACAAGTCTTTCGCCTTTTACTAAAGACTTCCGTGGAGAGGAACACTATTGAGTTCAACTTATTTTTGGCAGGCTTAGCCTTGTAGCTGAGCCTCTCTATTATGTGGAAAGCAAAGAACCTATCCAATGCAATTTGGCTTGTGATCTAGAGTCACATTTTAGAGTGATTAGTGGCTAGTTTTACAATTATGCAGCTGCTGTGATGACCAATTAGAAAGAGTGTACAACAAGGTGAGAGCAATTCCATTGGATAAAGACTGTGACAGGGATGCACATGGCCTAGTATGCAACAGGCCAAGTCAGGCTTCCCGTGAGTGTAGTAGCCAGGGCGACGTGTGTTATCCTGCCCTTGACGATTATCCTGACATACTCGAGTTTCTCTTCAAATCGTACAAGTCTTTCGCCTTTTACTAAAGACTTCCGTGGAGAGGAACACTATTGAGTTCATCTTATTTTTGGCAGGCTTAGCCTTGTAGCTGAGCCTCTCTATTATGTAGAAATCAAATAACCTATCCAATGCAATTACCCCAGAGGTTGTGAGCCAAATTTTAGAGTGATTAGTGGTTGGTTTTACAATTATGCAGTTGCTGTGATGACCAATTAGAAAGAGTGTACAACAAGGTGAGAGCAATTCCATTGGATAAAGACTGTGACAGGGATGCACATGGCCTAGTATGCAACAGGCCAAGTCAGGCTTCCCGTGAGTGTAGTAGCCAGGGCGACGTGTGTTAACCTGCCCTTGACGATAATCCTGACATACTCTGGTTTCTCTTCATATCGTACAAGTCTTTCGCCTTTTACTAAAGACTTCCGTGGAGAGGAACACTATTGAGATCAACTTATTTTTGGTAGGCCTAGCCTTGTAGCTGAGCCTCTCTATTATGTGGAAAGCAAATAACCTATCCAATGCAATTACCCCAGAGGTCGTGAGCCAAATTTTGGCTTGTGATCTAGAGTCACATTTTAGAGTGATTAGTGGCTAGTTTTACAATTATGCAGTTGCTATGATGACCAATTAGAAAGAGTGTACAACAAGGTGAGAGCAATTCCATTGGATAAAGACTGTGACAGGGATGCACATGGCCTAGTATGCAACAGGCAAAGTCAGGCTTCCCGTGAGTGTAGTAGCCAGGGCGACGTGTGTTATCCTGCCCTTGACGACGATCCTGACATACTCAGGTTTCTCTTCATATCGTACAAGTCTTTCGCCTTTTACTAAAGACTTCCGTGGCGAGGAACACTATTGAGTTCAACTTATTTTTGGCAGGCTTAGCCTTGTAGCTGAGCTTCTCTATTATGTGGAAAGCAAAGAACCTATCCAATGCAATTTGGCTTGTGATCTAGAGTCACATTTTAGAGTGATTAGTGGCTAGTTTTACAATTATGCAGTTGCTGTGATGACCAATTAGAAAGAGTGTACAACAAGGTGAGAGCAATTCCATTGGATAAAGACTGTGACAGGGATGCACATGGCCTAGTATGCAACAGGCCAAGTCAGGCTTCCCGTGAGTGTAGTGGCCAGGGCGACGTGTGTTATCCTGCCCTTGACGATAATCCTGACATACTCGGGTTTCTCTTCATATCGTACAAGTCTTTCGCCTTTTACTAAAGACTTCCGTGGAGAGGAACACTATTGAGTTCATCTTATTTTTGGCAGGCTTAGCCTTGTAGCTGAGCCTCTCTATTATGTGGAAAGCAAAGAACCTATCCAATGCAATTTGGCTTGTGATCTAGAGTCACATTTTAGAGTGATTAGTGGTTGGTTTTACAATTATGCAGTTGCTGTGATGACCAATTAGAAAGAGTGTACAACAAGGTGAGAGCAATTCCATTGGATAAAGATTGTGACAGGGATGCACATGGCCTAGTATGCAACAGGCCAAGTCAGGCTTCCCGTGAGTGTAGTAGCCAGGGCGACGTGTGTTATCCTGCCCTTGACGATAATCCTGACATACTCGGGTTTCTCTTCATATCGTACAAGTCTTTCGCCTTTTACTAAAGACTTCCGTGGAGAGGAACACTATTGAGTTCAACTTATTTTTTGGCAGGCTTAGCCTTGTAGCTGAGCCTCTCTATTATGTGGAAAGCAAAGAACTTATCCAATGCAATTTGGCTTGAGATCTAGAGAGACATTTTAGAGTCATTAGTGGCTAGTTTTACAATTATGCAGTTGCTGTGATGACCAATTAGAGAGAGTGTACAACAAGGTGAGAGCAATTCCATTGGATAAAGATTGTGACAGGGATGCACATGGCCTAGTATGCAACAGGCCAAGTCAGGCTTCCCGTGAGTGTAGTAGCCAGGGCGACGTGTGTTATCCTGCCCTTGACGATAATCCTGACATACTCGGGTTTCTCTTCATATCGTACAAGTCTTTCGCCTTTTACTAAAGACTTCCGTGGAGAGGAACACTATTGAGTTCAACTTATTTTTGGCAGGCTTAGCCTTGTAGCTGAGCCTCTCTATTATGTGGAAAGCAAAGAACTTATCCAATGCAATTTGGCTTGAGATCTAGAGAGACATTTTAGAGTGATTAGTGGCTAGTTTTACAATTATGCAGTTGCTGTGATGACCAATTAGAAAGAGTGTACAACAAGGTGAGAGCAATTCCATTGGATAAAGACTGTGACAGGGATGCACATGGCCTAGTATGCAACAGGCCAAGTCAGGCTTCCCGTGAGTGTAGTGGCCAGGGTGACGTGTGTTATCCTGCCCTTGACGATGATCCTGACATACTCGGGTTTCTCTTCATATCGTACAAGTTTTTCGCCTTTTACTAAAGACTTCCGTGGAGAGGAGCACTATTGAGTTCAACTTATTTTTGGCAGGCTTAGCCTTGTAGCTGAGCCTCTCTATTATGTGGAAAGCAAACAACCTATCCAATGCAATTACCCCAGAGGTTGTGAGCCAAATTTTAGAGTGATTAGTGGTTGGTTTTACAATTATGCAGCTGCTGTGATGACCAATTAGAAAGAGTGTACAACAAGGTGAGAGCAATTCCATTGGATAAAGACTGTGACAGGGATGCACATGGCCTAGTATGCAACAGGCCAAGTCAGGCTTCCCGTGAGTGTAGTAGCCAGGGCGACGTGTGTTAACCTGCCCTTGACGATGATCCTGACATACTCGGGTTTCTCTTCATATCGTACAAGTCTTTCGCCTTTTACTAAAGACTTCCGTGGAGAGGAACACTATTGAGTTCAACTTATTTTTGGCAGGCTTAGCCTTGTAGCTGAGCCTCTCTATTATGTGGAAAGCAAAGAACCTATCCAATGCAATTTGGCTTGCGATCTAGAGTCACATTTTAGAGTGATTAGTGGCTAGTTTTACAATTATGCAGTTGCTGTGATGACCAATTAGAGAGAGTGTACAACAAGGTGAGAGCAATTCCATTGGATAAAGACTGTGACAGGGATGCACATGGCCTAGTATGCAACAGGCCAAGTCAGGCTTCCCGTGAGTGTAGTGGCCAGGGTGACGTGTGTTATCCTGCCCTTGACGATGATCCTGACATACTCGGGTTTCTCTTCATATCGTACAAGTCTTTCGCCTTTTACTAAAGACTTCCGTGGAGAGGAACACTATTGAGTTCAACTTATTTTTGGCAGGCTTAGCCTTGTAGCTGAGCCTCTCTATTATGTGGAAAGCAAAGAACCTATCCAATGCAATTTGGCTTGTGATCTAGAGTCACATTTTAGAGTGATTAGTGGCTAGTTTTACAATTATGCAGCTGCTGTGATGACCAATTAGAAAGAGTGTACAACAAGGTGAGAGCAATTCCATTGGATAAAGACTGTGACAGGGATGCACATGGCCTAGTATGCAACAGGCCAAGTCAGGCTTCCCGTGAGTGTAGTAGCCAGGGCGACGTGTGTTATCCTGCCCTTGACGATTATCCTGACATACTCGAGTTTCTCTTCAAATCGTACAAGTCTTTCGCCTTTTACTAAAGACTTCCGTGGAGAGGAACACTATTGAGTTCATCTTATTTTTGGCAGGCTTAGCCTTGTAGCTGAGCCTCTCTATTATGTAGAAATCAAATAACCTATCCAATGCAATTACCCCAGAGGTTGTGAGCCAAATTTTAGAGTGATTAGTGGTTGGTTTTACAATTATGCAGTTGCTGTGATGACCAATTAGAAAGAGTGTACAACAAGGTGAGAGCAATTCCATTGGATAAAGACTGTGACAGGGATGCACATGGCCTAGTATGCAACAGGCCAAGTCAGGCTTCCCGTGAGTGTAGTAGCCAGGGCGACGTGTGTTAACCTGCCCTTGACGATAATCCTGACATACTCTGGTTTCTCTTCATATCGTACAAGTCTTTCGCCTTTTACTAAAGACTTCCGTGGAGAGGAACACTATTGAGATCAACTTATTTTTGGTAGGCCTAGCCTTGTAGCTGAGCCTCTCTATTATGTGGAAAGCAAATAACCTATCCAATGCAATTACCCCAGAGGTCGTGAGCCAAATTTTGGCTTGTGATCTAGAGTCACATTTTAGAGTGATTAGTGGCTAGTTTTACAATTATGCAGCTGCTGTGATGACCAATTAGAAAGAGTGTACAACAAGGTGAGAGCAATTCCATTGGATAAAGACTGTGACAGGGATGCACATGGCCTAGTATGCAACAGGCAAAGTCAGGCTTCCCGTGAGTGTAGTAGCCAGGGCGACGTGTGTTATCCTGCCCTTGACGACGATCCTGACATACTCAGGTTTCTCTTCATATCGTACAAGTCTTTCGCCTTTTACTAAAGACTTCCGTGGCGAGGAACACTATTGAGTTCAACTTATTTTTGGCAGGCTTAGCCTTGTAGCTGAGCTTCTCTATTATGTGGAAAGCAAAGAACTTATCCAATGCAATTTGGCTTGAGATCTAGAGAGACATTTTAGAGTCATTAGTGGCTAGTTTTACAATTATGCAGTTGCTGTGATGACCAATTAGAGAGAGTGTACAACAAGATGAGAGCAATTCCATTGGATAAAGACTGTGACAGGGATGCACATGGCCTAGTATGCAACAGGCCAAGTCAGGTTTCCCGTGAGTGTAGTAGCCAGGGCGATGTGTGTTATCCTGCCCTTGACGATGATCCTGACATACTCAGGTTTCTCTTCATATCGTACAAGTCTTTCGCCTTTTACTAAAGACTTCCGTGGAGAGGAACACTATTGAGTTCATCTTATTTTTGGCAGGCTTAGTCTTGTAGCTGAGCCTCTCTATTACGTAGAAAGCAAAGAACCTATCCAATGCAATTACCCCAGAGGTTGTGAGCCAAATTTTAGAGTGATTAGTGGTTGGTTTTACAATTATGCGGTTGCTGTGATGACCAATTAGAAAGAGTGTACAACAAGGTGAGAGCAATTCCATTGGATAAAGACTGTGACAGGGATGCACATGGCCTAGTATGCAACAGGCCAAGTCAGGCTTCCCGTGAGTGTAGTAGCCAGGGCGACGTGTGTTATCCTGCCCTTGACGATGATCCTGACATACTCAGGTTTCTCTTCATATCGTACAAGTCTTTCGCCTTTTACTAAAGACTTCCGTGGAGAGGAACACTATTGAGTTCAACTTATTTTTGGCAGGCTTAGCCTTGTAGCTGAGCCTCTCTATTATGTGGAAAGCAAAGAACCTATCCAATGCAATTTGGCTTGCGATCTAGAGTCACATTTTAGAGTGATTAGTGGCTAGTTTTACAATTATGCAGCTGCTGTGATGACCAATTAGAAAGAGTGTACAACAAGGTGAGAGCAATTCCATTGGATAAAGACTGTGACAGGGATGCACATGGCCTAGTATGCAACATGCCAAGTCAGGCTTCCCGTGAGTGTAGTAGCCAGGGCGACGTGTGTTATTCTGCCCTTGACGATAATCCTGACATACTCGGGTTTCTCTTCATATCGTACAAGTCTTTCGCCTTTTACTAAAGACTTCCGTGGAGAGGAACACTATTGAGTTCAAGTTATTTTTGGCAGGCTTAGCCTTGTAGCTGATCCTCTCTGTTATGTGGAAAGCAAAGAACCTATCCAATGCAATTTGGCTTGCGATCTAGAGTCACATTTTAGAGTGATTAGTGGCTAGTTTTACAATTATGCAGTTGCTGTGATGACCAATTAGAAAGAGTGTACAACAAGGTGAGAGCAATTCCATTGGATAAAGACTGTGACAGGGATGCACATGGCCTAGTATGCAACAGGCCAAGTCAGGCTTCCCGTGAGTGTAGTAGCCAGGGCGACGTGTGTTATCCTGCCCTTGACGACGATCCTGACATACTCAGGTTTCTCTTCATATCGTACAAGTTTTTCGCCTTTTACTAAAGACTTCCGTGGAGAGGAACACTATTGAGTTCAAGTTATTTTTGGCAGGCTTAGCCTTGTAGCTGAGCCTCTCTATTATGTGGAAAGCAAAGAACCTATCCAATGCAATTTGGCTTGCGATCTAGAGTCACATTTTAGAGTGATTAGTGGCTAGTTTTACAATTATGCAGTTGCTGTGATGACCAATTAGAAAGAGTGTACAACAAGGTGAGAGCAATTCCATTGGATAAAGACTGTGACAGGGATGCACATGGCCTAGTATGCAACAGGCAAAGTCAGGCTTCCCGTGAGTGTAGTAGCCAGGGCGACGTGTGTTATCCTGCCCTTGACGACGATCCTGACATACTCAGGTTTCTCTTCATATCGTACAAGTTTTTCGCCTTTTACTAAAGACTTCCGTGGAGAGGAACACTATTGAGTTCAAGTTATTTTTGGCAGGCTTAGCCTTGTAGCTGAGCCTCTCTATTATGTGGAAAGCAAAGAACCTATCCAATGCAATTTGGCTTGCGATCTAGAGTCACATTTTAGAGTGATTAGTGGCTAGTTTTACAATTATGCAGTTGCTGTGATGACCAATTAGAAAGAGTGTACAACAAGGTGAGAGCAATTCCATTGGATAAAGACTGTGACAGGGATGCACATGGCCTAGTATGCAACAGGCCAAGTCAGGTTTCCCGTGAGTGTAGTAGCCAGGGCGATGTGTGTTATCCTGCCCTTGACGATGATCCTGACATACTCAGGTTTCTCTTCATATCGTACAAGTCTTTCGCCTTTTACTAAAGACTTCCGTGGAGAGGAACACTATTGAGTTCATCTTATTTTTGGCAGGCTTAGCCTTGTAGCTGAGCCTCTCTATTATGTGGAAAGCAAAGAACCTATCCAATGCAATTTGGCTTGTGATCTAGAGTCACATTTTAGAGTGATTATTGGCTAGTTTTACAATTATGCAGTTGCTATGATGACCAATTAGAAAGAGTGTACAACAAGGTGAGAGCAATTCCATTGGATAAAGACTGTGACAGGGATGCACATGGCCTAGTATGCAACAGGCCAAGTCAGGCTTCCCGTGAGTGTAGTAGCCAGGGCGACGTGTGTTATCCTGCCCTTGACGACGATCCTGACATACTCAGGTTTCTCTTCATATCGTACAAGTTTTTCGCCTTTTACTAAAGACTTCCGTGGAGAGGAACACTATTGAGTTCAAGTTATTTTTGGCAGGCTTAGCCTTGTAGCTGAGCCTCTCTATTATGTGGAAAGCAAAGAACCTATCCAATGCAATTTGGCTTGCGATCTAGAGTCACATTTTAGAGTGATTAGTGGCTAGTTTTACAATTATGCAGTTGCTGTGATGACCAATTAGAAAGAGTGTACAACAAGGTGAGAGCAATTCCATTGGATAAAGACTGTGACAGGGATGCACATGGCCTAGTATGCAACAGGCAAAGTCAGGCTTCCCGTGAGTGTAGTAGCCAGGGCGACGTGTGTTATCCTGCCCTTGACGACGATCCTGACATACTCAGGTTTCTCTTCATATCGTACAAGTTTTTCGCCTTTTACTAAAGACTTCCGTGGAGAGGAACACTATTGAGTTCAAGTTATTTTTGGCAGGCTTAGCCTTGTAGCTGAGCCTCTCTATTATGTGGAAAGCAAAGAACCTATCCAATGCAATTTGGCTTGCGATCTAGAGTCACATTTTAGAGTGATTAGTGGCTAGTTTTACAATTATGCAGTTGCTGTGATGACCAATTAGAAAGAGTGTACAACAAGGTGAGAGCAATTCCATTGGATAAAGACTGTGACAGGGATGCACATGGCCTAGTATGCAACAGGCCAAGTCAGGTTTCCCGTGAGTGTAGTAGCCAGGGCGATGTGTGTTATCCTGCCCTTGACGATGATCCTGACATACTCAGGTTTCTCTTCATATCGTACAAGTCTTTCGCCTTTTACTAAAGACTTCCATGGAGAGGAACACTATTGAGTTCATCTTATTTTTGGCAGGCTTAGCCTTGTAGCTGAGCCTCTCTATTATGTGGAAAGCAAAGAACCTATCCAATGCAATTTGGCTTGTGATCTAGAGTCACATTTTAGAGTGATTATTGGCTAGTTTTACAATTATGCAGTTGCTATGATGACCAATTAGAAAGAGTGTACAACAAGGTGAGAGCAATTCCATTGGATAAAGACTGTGACAGGGATGCACATGGCCTAGTATGCAACAGGCAAAGTCAGGCTTCCCGTGAGTGTAGTAGCCAGGGCGACGTGTGTTATCCTGCCCTTGACGACGATCCTGACATACTCAGGTTTCTCTTCATATCGTACAAGTGTTTCGCCTTTTACTAAAGACTTCCGTGGCGAGGAACACTATTGAGTTCAACTTATTTTTGGCAGGCTTAGCCTTGTAGCTGAGCTTCTCTATTATGTGGAAAGCAAAGAACCTATCCAATGCAATTTGGCTTGCGATCTAGAGTCACATTTTAGAGTGATTAGTGGCTAGTTTTACAATTATGCAGTTGCTGTGATGACCAATTAGAAAGAGTGTACAACAAGGTGAGAGCAATTCCATTGGATAAAGACTGTGACAGGGATGCACATGGCCTAGTATGCAACAGGCCAAGTCAGGCTTCCCGTGAGTGTAGTGGCCAGGGCGACGTGTGTTATCCTGCCCTTGACGATAATCCTGACATACTCGGGTTTCTCTTCATATCGTACAAGTCTTTCGCCTTTTACTAAAGACTTCCGTGGAGAGGAACACTATTGAGTTCATCTTATTTTTGGCAGGCTTAGCCTTGTAGCTGAGCCTCTCTATTATGTGGAAAGCAAAGAACCTATCCAATGCAATTTGGCTTGTGATCTAGAGTCACATTTTAGAGTGATTAGTGGTTGGTTTTACAATTATGCAGTTGCTGTGATGACCAATTAGAAAGAGTGTACAACAAGGTGAGAGCAATTCCATTGGATAAAGATTGTGACAGGGATGCACATGGCCTAGTATGCAACAGGCCAAGTCAGGCTTCCCGTGAGTGTAGTAGCCAGGGCGACGTGTGTTATCCTGCCCTTGACGATAATCCTGACATACTCGGGTTTCTCTTCATATCGTACAAGTCTTTCGCCTTTTACTAAAGACTTCCGTGGAGAGGAACACTATTGAGTTCAACTTATTTTTTGGCAGGCTTAGCCTTGTAGCTGAGCCTCTCTATTATGTGGAAAGCAAAGAACTTATCCAATGCAATTTGGCTTGAGATCTAGAGAGACATTTTAGAGTCATTAGTGGCTAGTTTTACAATTATGCAGTTGCTGTGATGACCAATTAGAGAGAGTGTACAACAAGGTGAGAGCAATTCCATTGGATAAAGATTGTGACAGGGATGCACATGGCCTAGTATGCAACAGGCCAAGTCAGGCTTCCCGTGAGTGTAGTAGCCAGGGCGACGTGTGTTATCCTGCCCTTGACGACGATCCTGACATACTCAGGTTTCTCTTCATATCGTACAAGTCTTTCGCCTTTTACTAAAGACTTCCGTGGAGAGGAACACTATTGAGTTCAACTTATTTTTGGCAGGCTTAGCCTTGTAGCTGAGCCTCTCTATTATGTGGAAAGCAAAGAACCTATCCAATGCAATTTGGCTTGCGATCTAGAGTCACATTTTAGAGTGATTAGTGGCTAGTTTTACAATTATGCAGTTGCTGTGATGACCAATTAGAAAGAGTGTACAACAAGGTGAGAGCAATTCCATTGGATAAAGACTGTGACTGGGATGCACATGGCCTAGTATGCAACAGGCCAAGTCAGGTTTCCCGTGAGTGTAGTAGCCAGGGCGATGTGTGTTATCCTGCCCTTGACGATGATCCTGACATACTCAGGTTTCTCTTCATATCGTACAAGTCTTTCGCCTTTTACTAAAGACTTCCGTGGAGAGGAACACTATTGAGTTCATCTTATTTTTGGCAGGCTTAGTCTTGTAGCTGAGCCTCTCTATTATGTAGAAAGCAAAGAACCTATCCAATGCAATTACCCCAGAGGTTGTGAGCCAAATTTTAGAGTGATTAGTGGTTGGTTTTACAATTATGCGGTTGCTGTGATGACCAATTAGAAAGAGTGTACAACAAGGTGAGAGCAATTCCATTGGATAAAGACTGTGACAGGGATGCACATGGCCTAGTATGCAACAGGCCAAGTCAGGCTTCCCGTGAGTGTAGTAGCCAGGGCGACGTGTGTTATCCTGCCCTTGACGATGATCCTGACATACTCAGGTTTCTCTTCATATCGTACAAGTCTTTCGCCTTTTACTAAAGACTTCCATGGAGAGGAACACTATTGAGTTCAACTTATTTTTGGCAGGCTTAGCCTTGTAGCTGAGCCTCTCTATTATGTGGAAAGCAAAGAACCTATCCAATGCAATTTGGCTTGCGATCTAGAGTCACATTTTAGAGTGATTAGTGGCTAGTTTTACAATTATGCAGCTGCTGTGATGACCAATTAGAAAGAGTGTACAACAAGGTGAGAGCAATTCCATTGGATAAAGACTGTGACAGGGATGCACATGGCCTAGTATGCAACATGCCAAGTCAGGCTTCCCGTGAGTGTAGTAGCCAGGGCGACGTGTGTTATTCTGCCCTTGACGATAATCCTGACATACTCGGGTTTCTCTTCATATCGTACAAGTCTTTCGCCTTTTACTAAAGACTTCCGTGGAGAGGAACACTATTGACTTCAAGTTATTTTTGGCAGGCTTAGTCTTGTAGCTGAGCCTCTCTATTATGTAGAAAGCAAAGAACCTATCCAATGCAATTACCCCAGAGGTTGTGAGCCAAATTTTAGAGTGATTAGTGGTTGGTTTTACAATTATGCGGTTGCTGTGATGACCAATTAGAAAGAGTGTACAACAAGGTGAGAGCAATTCCATTGGATAAAGACTGTGACAGGGATGCACATGGCCTAGTATGCAACAGGCCAAGTCAGGCTTCCCGTGAGTGTAGTAGCCAGGGCGACGTGTGTTATCCTGCCCTTGACGATGATCCTGACATACTCAGGTTTCTCTTCATATCGTACAAGTCTTTCGCCTTTTACTAAAGACTTCCGTGGAGAGGAACACTATTGAGTTCAACTTATTTTTGGCAGGCTTAGCCTTGTAGCTGAGCCTCTCTATTATGTGGAAAGCAAAGAACCTATCCAATGCAATTTGGCTTGCGATCTAGAGTCACATTTTAGAGTGATTAGTGGCTAGTTTTACAATTATGCAGCTGCTGTGATGACCAATTAGAAAGAGTGTACAACAAGGTGAGAGCAATTCCATTGGATAAAGACTGTGACAGGGATGCACATGGCCTAGTATGCAACATGCCAAGTCAGGCTTCCCGTGAGTGTAGTAGCCAGGGCGACGTGTGTTATTCTGCCCTTGACGATAATCCTGACATACTCGGGTTTCTCTTCATATCGTACAAGTCTTTCGCCTTTTACTAAAGACTTCCGTGGAGAGGAACACTATTGAGTTCAAGTTATTTTTGGCAGGCTTAGCCTTGTAGCTGATCCTCTCTGTTATGTGGAAAGCAAAGAACCTATCCAATGCAATTTGGCTTGCGATCTAGAGTCACATTTTAGAGTGATTAGTGGCTAGTTTTACAATTATGCAGTTGCTGTGATGACCAATTAGAAAGAGTGTACAACAAGGTGAGAGCAATTCCATTGGATAAAGACTGTGACAGGGATGCACATGGCCTAGTATGCAACAGGCCAAGTCAGGCTTCCCGTGAGTGTAGTAGCCAGGGCGACGTGTGTTATCCTGCCCTTGACGACGATCCTGACATACTCAGGTTTCTCTTCATATCGTACAAGTTTTTCGCCTTTTACTAAAGACTTCCGTGGAGAGGAACACTATTGAGTTCAAGTTATTTTTGGCAGGCTTAGCCTTGTAGCTGAGCCTCTCTATTATGTGGAAAGCAAAGAACCTATCCAATGCAATTTGGCTTGCGATCTAGAGTCACATTTTAGAGTGATTAGTGGCTAGTTTTACAATTATGCAGTTGCTGTGATGACCAATTAGAAAGAGTGTACAACAAGGTGAGAGCAATTCCATTGGATAAAGACTGTGACAGGGATGCACATGGCCTAGTATGCAACAGGCCAAGTCAGGTTTCCCGTGAGTGTAGTAGCCAGGGCGACGTGTGTTATCCTGCCCTTGACGATAATCCTGACATACTCGGGTTTCTCTTCATATCGTACAAGTCTTTCGCCTTTTACTAAAGACTTCCGTGGAGAGGAACACTATTGAGTTCATCTTATTTTTGGCAGGCTTAGCCTTGTAGCTGAGCCTCTCTATTATGTGGAAAGCAAAGAACCTATCCAATGCAATTTGGCTTGCGATCTAGAGTCACATTTTAGAGTGATTAGTGGCTAGTTTTACAATTATGCAGTTGCTGTGATGACCAATTAGAAAGAGTGTACAACAAGGTGAGAGCAATTCCATTGGATAAAGACTGTGACAGGGATGCACATGGCCTAGTATGCAACAGGCCAAGTCAGGCTTCCCGTGAGTGTAGTAGCCAGGGCGATGTGTGTTATCCTGCCCTTGACGATGATCCTGACATACTCAGGTTTCTCTTCATATCGTACAAGTCTTTCGCCTTTTACTAAAGACTTCCATGGAGAGGAACACTATCGAGTTCATCTTATTTTTGGCAGGCTTAGCCTTGTAGCTGAGCCTCTCTATTATGTAGAAAGCAAATAACCTATCCAATGCAATTACCCCAGAGGTTGTGAGCCAAATTTTAGAGTAATTAGTGGCTAGTTTTACAATTATGCGGTTGCTGTGATGACCAATTAGAAAGAGTGTACAACAAGGTGAGAGCAATTCCATTGGATAAAGACTGTGACAGGGATGCACATGGCCTAGTATGCAACAGGCCAAGTCAGGCTTCCCGTGAGTGTAGTAGCCAGGGCGACGTGTGTTATCCTGCCCTTGACGATAATCCTGACATACTCGGGTTTCTCTTCATATCGTACAAGTCTTTCGCCTTTTACTAAAGACTTCCGTGGAGAGGAACACTATTGAGTTCAAGTTATTTTTGGCAGGCTTAGCCTTGTAGCTGATCCTCTCTGTTATGTGGAAAGCAAAGAACCTATCCAATGCAATTTGGCTTGCGATCTAGAGTCACATTTTAGAGTGATTAGTGGCTAGTTTTACAATTATGCAGTTGCTGTGATGACCAATTAGAAAGAGTGTACAACAAGGTGAGAGCAATTCCATTGGATAAAGACTGTGACAGGGATGCACATGGCCTAGTATGCAACAGGCCAAGTCAGGTTTCCCGTGAGTGTAGTAGCCAGGGCGATGTGTGTTATCCTGCCCTTGACGATGATCCTGACATACTCAGGTTTCTCTTCATATCGTACAAGTCTTTCGCCTTTTACTAAAGACTTCCATGGAGAGGAACACTATTGAGTTCATCTTATTTTTGGCAGGCTTAGCCTTGTAGCTGAGCCTCTCTATTATGTAGAAAGCAAATAACCTATCCAATGCAATTACCCCAGAGGTTGTGAGCCAAATTTTAGAGTAATTAGTGGCTAGTTTTACAATTATGCGGTTGCTGTGATGACCAATTAGAAAGAGTGTACAACAAGGTGAGAGCAATTCCATTGGATAAAGACTGTGACAGGGATGCACATGGCCTAGTATGCAACAGGCCAAGTCAGGTTTCCCGTGAGTGTAGTAGCCAGGGCGATGTGTGTTATCCTGCCCTTGACGATGATCCTGACATACTCGGGTTTCTCTTCATATCGTACAAGTCTTTCGCCTTTTACTAAAGACTTCCGTGGAGAGGAACACTATTGAGTTCATCTTATTTTTGGCAGGCTTAGCCTTGTAGCTGAGCCTCTCTATTATGTAGAAAGCAAATAACCTATCCAATGCAATTACCCCAGAGGTTGTGAGCCAAATTTTAGAGTAATTAGTGGCTAGTTTTACAATTATGCGGTTGCTGTGATGACCAATTAGAAAGAGTGTACAACAAGGTGAGAGCAATTCCATTGGATAAAGACTGTGACAGGGATGCACATGGCCTAGTATGCAACAGGCCAAGTCAGGCTTCCCGTGAGTGTAGTAGCCAGGGCGACGTGTGTTATCCTGCCCTTGACGATGATCCTGACATACTCAGGTTTCTCTTCATATCGTACAAGTCTTTCGCCTTTTACTAAAGACTTCCGTGGAGAGGAACACTATTGAGTTCATCTTATTTTTGGCAGGCTTAGCCTTGTAGCTGAGCCTCTCTATTATGTAGAAAGCAAATAACCTATCCAATGCAATTACCCCAGAGGTTGTGAGCCAAATTTTAGAGTGATTAGTGGTTGGTTTTACAATTATGCAGTTGCTGTGATGACCAATTAGAAAGAGTGTACAACAAGGTGAGAGCAATTCCATTGGATGAAGATTGTGACAGGGATGCACATGGCCTAGTATGCAACAGGCCAAGTCAGGCTTCCCGTGAGTGTAGTAGCCAGGGCGACGTGTGTTATCCTGCCCTTGACGATAATCCTGACATACTCGGGTTTCTCTTCATATCGTACAAGTCTTTCGCCTTTTACTAAAGACTTCCGTGGAGAGGAACACTATTGAGTTCAAGTTATTTTTGGCAGGCTTAGCCTTGTAGCTGAGCCTCTCTGTTATGTGGAAAGCAAAGAACCTATCCAATGCAATTTGGCTTGCGATCTAGAGTCACATTTTAGAGTGATTAGTGGCTAGTTTTACAATTATGCAGTTGCTGTGATGACCAATTAGAAAGAGTGTACAACAAGGTGAGAGCAATTCCATTGGATAAAGACTGTGACAGGGATGCACATGGCCTAGTATGCAACAGGCAAAGTCAGGCTTCCCGTGAGTGTAGTAGCCAGGGCGACGTGTGTTATCCTGCCCTTGACGATGATGCTGACATACTCAGGTTTCTCTTCATATCGTACAAGTCTTTTGCCTTTTACTAAAGACTTCCGTGGAGAGGAACACTATTGAGTTCAACTTATTTTTGGCAGGCTTAGCCTTGTAGCTGAGCCTCTCTATTATGTGGAAAGCAAAGAACCTATCCAATGCAATTTGGCTTGCGATCCAAAGTCACATTTTAGAGTGATTAGTGGCTAGTTTTACAATTATGCAGTTGCTGTGATGACCAATTAGAAAGAGTGTACAACAAGGTGAGAGCAATTCCATTGGATAAAGACTGTGACAGGGATGCACATGGCCTAGTATGCAACAGGCCAAGTCAGGCTTCCCGTGAGTGTAGTGGCCAGGGCGACGTGTGTTATCCTGCCCTTGACGATGATCCTGACATACTCAGGTTTCTCTTCATATCGTACAAGTCTTTCGCCTTTTACTAAAGACTTCCGTGGAGAGGAACAATATTGAGTTCAACTTATTTTTGGCAGGCTTAGCCTTGTAGCTGAGCCTCTCTATTATGTGGAAAGCAAAGAACCTATCCAATGCAATTTGGCTTGCGATCTAGAGTCACATTTTAGAGTGATTAGTGGCTAGTTTTACAATTATGCAGTTGCTGTGATGACCAATTAGAAAGAGTGTACAACAAGGTGAGAGCAATTCCATTGGATAAAGACTGTGACAGGGATGCACATGGCCTAGTATGTAACAGGCCAAGTCAGGCTTCCCGTGAGTGTAGTAGCCAGGGCGACGTGTGTTATCCTGCCCTTGACGATGATCCTGACATACTCAGGTTTCGTTTCATATCGTACAAGTCTTTCGCCTTTTACTAAAGACTTCAGTGGAGAGGAACACTATTGAGTTCATCTTATTTTTGGCAGGCTTAGCCTTGTAGCTGAGCCTCTCTATTATGTAGAAAGCAAATAACCTATCCAATGCAATTACCCCAGAGGTTGTGAGCCAAATTTTAGAGTGATTAGTGGTTGGTTTTACAATTATGCAGTTGCTGTGATGACCAATTAGAAAGAGTGTACAACAAGGTGAGAGCAATTCCATTGGATAAAGACTGTGACAGGGATGCACATGGCCTAGTATGTAACAGGCCAAGTCAGGCTTCCCGTGAGTGTAGTAGCCAGGGCGACGTGTGTTATCCTGCCCTTGACGATAATCCTGACATACTCGGGTTTCTCTTCATATCGTACAAGTCTTTCGCCTTTTACTAAAGACTTCCGTGGAGAGGAACACTATTGAGTTCAACTTATTTTTGGCAGGCTTAGCCTTGTAGCTGAGCCTCTCTATTATGTGGAAAGCAAAGAACCTATCCAATGCAATTACCCCAGAGGTCGTGAGCCAAATTTTAGAGTGATTTGTGGCTAGTTTTACAATTATGCAGCTGCTGTGATGACCAATTAGAAAGAGTGTACAACAAGGTGAGAGCAATTCCATTGGATAAAGACTGTGACAGGGATGCACATGGCCTAGTATGCAACAGGCCAAGTCAGGCTTCCCGTGAGTGTAGTAGCCAGGGCGACGTGTGTTATCCTGCCCTTGAGGACGATCCTGACTTACTCAGGTTTCTCTTCATATCATACAAGTCTTTCGCCTTTTACTAAAGACTTCCGTGGAGAGGAACGCTATTGAGTTCAACTTATTTTTGGCAGGCTTAGCCTTGTAGCTGAGCCTCTCTATTATGTGGAAAGCAAAGAACCTATCCAATGCAATTACCCCAGAGGTCGTGAGCCAAATTTTAGAGTGATTTGTGGCTAGTTTTACAATTATGCAGCTGCTGTGATGACCAATTAGAAAGAGTGTACAACAAGGTGAGAGCAATTCCATTGGATAAAGACTGTGACAGGGATGCACATGGCCTAGTATGCAACAGGCCAAGTCAGGCTTACCGTGAGTGTAGTAGCCAGGGCGACGTGTGTTATCCTGCCCTTGACGATAATCCTGACATACTCGGGTTTATCTTCATATCGTACAAGTCTTTCGCCTTTTACTAAAGACTTCCGTGGAGAGGAACACTACTGAGTTCAACTTATTTTTGGCAGGCTTAGCCTTGTAGCTGAGCCTCTCTATTATGTAGAAAGCAAATAACCTATCCAATGCAATTACCCCAGAGGTTGTGAGCCAAATTTTAGAGTAATTAGTGGCTAGTTTTACAATTATGCGGTTGCTGTGATGACCAATTAGAAAGAGTGTACAACAAGGTGAGAGCAATTCCATTGGATAAAGACTGTGACAGGGATGCACATGGCCTAGTATGCAACAGGCCAAGTCAGGCTTCCCGTGAGTGTAGTAGCCAGGGCGACGTGTGTTATCCTGCCCTTGACGATGATCCTGACATACTCAGGTTTCTCTTCATATCGTACAAGTCTTTCGCCTTTTACTAAAGACTTCCGTGGAGAGGAACACTATTGAGTTCATCTTATTTTTGGCAGGCTTAGCCTTGTAGCTGAGCCTCTCTATTATGTAGAAAGCAAATAACCTATCCAATGCAATTACCCCAGAGGTTGTGAGCCAAATTTTAGAGTGATTAGTGGTTGGTTTTACAATTATGCAGTTGCTGTGATGACCAATTAGAAAGAGTGTACAACAAGGTGAGAGCAATTCCATTGGATAAAGATTGTGACAGGGATGCACATGGCCTAGTATGCAACAGGCCAAGTCAGGCTTCCCGTGAGTGTAGTAGCCAGGGCGACGTGTGTTATCCTGCCCTTGACGATAATCCTGACATACTCGGGTTTCTCTTCATATCGTACAAGTCTTTCGCCTTTTACTAAAGACTTCCGTGGAGAGGAACACTATTGAGTTCAACTTATTTTTGGCAGTCTTAGCCTTGTAGCTGAGCCTCTCTGTTATGTGGAAAGCAAAGAACCTATCCAATGCAATTTGGCTTGCGATCTAGAGTCACATTTTAGAGTGATTAGTGGCTAGTTTTACAATTATGCAGTTGCTGTGATGACCAATTAGAAAGAGTGTACAACAAGGTGAGAGCAATTCCATTGGATAAAGACTGTGACAGGGATGCACATGGCCTAGTATGCAACAGGCAAAGTCAGGCTTCCCGTGAGTGTAGTAGCCAGGGCGACGTGTGTTATCCTGCCCTTGACGACGATCCTGACATACTCAGGTTTCTCTTCATATCGTACAAGTTTTTCGCCTTTTACTAAAGACTTCCGTGGAGAGGAACACTATTGAGTTCAACTTATTTTTGGCAGGCTTAGCCTTGTAGCTGAGCCTCTCTATTATGTGGAAAGCAAAGAACCTATCCAATGCAATTTGGCTTGCGATCTAGAGTCACATTTTAGAGTGATTAGTGGCTAGTTTTACAATTATGCAGTTGCTGTGATGACCAATTAGAAAGAGTGTACAACAAGGTGAGAGCAATTCCATTGGATAAAGACTGTGACAGGGATGCACATGGCCTAGTATGCAACAGGCCAAGTCAGGTTTCCCGTGAGTGTAGTAGCCAGGGCGATGTGTGTTATCCTGCCCTTGACGATGATCCTGACATACTCAGGTTTCTCTTCATATCGTACAAGTCTTTCGCCTTTTACTAAAGACTTCCGTGGAGAGGAACACTATTGAGTTCATCTTATTTTTGGCAGGCTTAGCCTTGTAGCTGAGCCTCTCTATTATGTAGAAAGCAAATAACCTATCCAATGCAATTACCCCAGAGGTTGTGAACCAAATTTTAGAGTGATTAGTGGTTGGTTTTACAATTATGCGGTTGCTGTGATGACCAATTAAAAAGAGTGTACAACAAGGTGAGAGCAATTCCATTGGATAAAGACTGTGACAGGGATGCACATGGCCTAGTATGCAACAGGCCAAGTCAGGCTTCCCGTGAGTGTAGTAGCCAGGGCGACGTGTGTTATCCTGCCCTTGACGATGATGCTGACATACTCAGGTTTCTCTTCATATCGTACAAGTCTTTTGCCTTTTACTAAAGACTTCCGTGGAGAGGAACACTATTGAGTTCAACTTATTTTTGGCAGGCTTAGCCTTGTAGCTGAGCCTCTCTATTATGTGGAAAGCAAAGAACCTATCCAATGCAATTTGGCTTGCGATCCAAAGTCACATTTTAGAGTGATTAGTGGCTAGTTTTACAATTATGCAGTTGCTGTGATGACCAATTAGAAAGAGTGTACAACAAGGTGAGAGCAATTCCATTGGATAAAGACTGTGACAGGGATGCACATGGCCTAGTATGCAACAGGCCAAGTCAGGCTTCCCGTGAGTGTAGTGGCCAGGGCGACGTGTGTTATCCTGCCCTTGACGATGATCCTGACATACTCAGGTTTCTCTTCATATCGTACAAGTCTTTCGCCTTTTACTAAAGACTTCCGTGGAGAGGAACAATATTGAGTTCAACTTATTTTTGGCAGGCTTAGCCTTGTAGCTGAGCCTCTCTATTATGTGGAAAGCAAAGAACCTATCCAATGCAATTTGGCTTGCGATCTAGAGTCACATTTTAGAGTGATTAGTGGCTAGTTTTACAATTATGCAGTTGCTGTGATGACCAATTAGAAAGAGTGTACAACAAGGTGAGAGCAATTCCATTGGATAAAGACTGTGACAGGGATGCACATGGCCTAGTATGTAACAGGCCAAGTCAGGCTTCCCGTGAGTGTAGTAGCCAGGGCGACGTGTGTTATCCTGCCCTTGACGATGATCCTGACATACTCAGGTTTCGCTTCATATCGTACAAGTCTTTCGCCTTTTACTAAAGACTTCAGTGGAGAGGAACACTATTGAGTTCATCTTATTTTTGGCAGGCTTAGCCTTGTAGCTGAGCCTCTCTATTATGTAGAAAGCAAATAACCTATCCAATGCAATTACCCCAGAGGTTGTGAGCCAAATTTTAGAGTGATTAGTGGTTGGTTTTACAATTATGCAGTTGCTGTGATGACCAATTAGAAAGAGTGTACAACAAGGTGAGAGCAATTCCATTGGATAAAGACTGTGACAGGGATGCACATGGCCTAGTATGTAACAGGCCAAGTCAGGCTTCCCGTGAGTGTAGTAGCCAGGGCGACGTGTGTTATCCTGCCCTTGACGATAATCCTGACATACTCGGGTTTCTCTTCATATCGTACAAGTCTTTCGCCTTTTACTAAAGACTTCCGTGGAGAGGAACACTATTGAGTTCAACTTATTTTTGGCAGGCTTAGCCTTGTAGCTGAGCCTCTCTATTATGTGGAAAGCAAAGAACCTATCCAATGCAATTACCCCAGAGGTCGTGAGCCAAATTTTAGAGTGATTTGTGGCTAGTTTTACAATTATGCAGCTGCTGTGATGACCAATTAGAAAGAGTGTACAACAAGGTGAGAGCAGTTCCATTGGATAAAGACTGTGACAGGGATGCACATGGCCTAGTATGCAACAGGCCAAGTCAGGCTTCCCGTGAGTGTAGTAGCCAGGGCGACGTGTGTTATCCTGCCCTTGAGGACGATCCTGATTTACTCAGGTTTCTCTTCATATCGTACAAGTCTTTCGCCTTTTACTAAACACTTCCGTGGAGAGGAACACTACTGAGTTCAACTTATTTTTGGCAGGCTTAGCCTTGTAGCTGAGCCTCTCTATTATGTGGAAAGTAAAGAACCTATCCAATACAATTTGGCTTGCGATCTAGAGTCACATTTTAGAGTGATTAGTGGCTAGTTTTACAATTATGTAGCTGCTGTGATGACCAATTAGAAAGAGTGTACAACAAGGTGAGAGCAGTTCCATTGGATAAAGACTGTGACAGGGATGCACATGGCCTAGTATGCAACAGGCCAAGTCAGGCTTACCGTGAGTGTAGTAGCCAGGGCGACGTGTGTTATGCTGCCCTTGACGATGATCCTGACATACTCGGGTTTCTCTTCATATTGTACAAGTCTTTCGCCTTTTACTAAAGACTTCCGTGGAGAGGAACACTATTGAGTTCAGCTTATTTTTGGCAGGCTTAGCCTTGTAGCTGAGCCTCTCTATTATGTGGAAAGCAAATAACTTATCCAATGCAATTTGGCTTGAGATCTATAGAGATATTTTAGAGTCATTAGTGGCTAGTTTCACAATTATGCAGTTGCTGTGATGACCAATTAGAAAGAGTGTACAACAAGGTGAGAGCAATTCCATTGGATAAAGACTGTGACAGGGATGCACATGGCCTAGTATGCAACAGGCCAAGTCAGGCTTCCCGTGAGTGTAGTGGCCAGGGCGATGTGTGTTATCCTGCCCTTGACGATGATCTTGACATACTCGGGTTTCTCTTCATATCGTACAAGTCTTTCGCCTTTTACTAAAGACTTCCGTGGAGAAGAACACTTTTGAGTTCAACTTATTTTTGGCAGGCTTAGCCTTGTAGCTGAGTCTCTCTATTATGTGGAAAGCAAAGAATCTATCCAATGCAATTTGGCTTGTCATCTAGAGTCACATTTTAGAGTGATTAGTGGCTAGTTTTACAATTATGCAGCTGCTGTGATGACCAATTAGAAAGAGTGTACAACAAGGTGAGAGCAGTTCCATTGGATAAAGACTGTGACAGGGATGCACATGGCCTAGTATGCGACAAGTCAAGTCAGGCTTACCGTGAGTGTAGTGGCCAGGGCGACGTGTGTTATCCTGCCCTTGACGACGAACCTGACATACTCTGGTTGCTCTTCATATCGTACAAGTCTTTCGCCTTTTACTAAAGACTTCCGTGGAGAGGAACACTATTGAGTTCAACTTATTTTTGGTAGGCTTAGCCTTGTAGCTGAGCCTCTCTATTATGTGGAAAGCGAAGAACCTATCCAATGCAATTTGGCTTGCGATCTAGAGTCACATTTTAGAGTGATTAGTGGCTAGTTTTACAATTATGCAGTTGCTGTGATGACCAATTAGAAAGAGTGTACAACAAGGTGAGAGCAATTCCATTGGATAAAGACTGTGACAGGGATGCACAAGGCCTAGTATGCAACAGGCCAAGTCAGGCTTCCCGTGAGTGTAGTAGCCAGGGCGACGTGTGTTATCCTGCCCTTGACGATGATCTTGACATACTCGGGTTTCTCTTCATATCGTACAAGTCTTTCGCCTTTTACTAAAGACTTCCGTGGAGAGGAACACTATTGAGTTCAACTTATTTTTGGCAGGCTTAGCCTTGTAGCTGAGCCTCTCTATTATGTGGAAAGCAAAGAACCTATCCAGTGCAATTACCCCAGAGGTCGTGAGCCAAATTTTAGAGTGATTTGTGGCTAGTTTTACAATTATGCAGCTGCTGTGATGACCAATTAGAAAGAGTGTACAACAAGGTGAGAGCAATTCTATTGGATAAAGACTGTGACAGGGATGCACATGGCCTAGTATGCAACAGGCCAAGTCAGGCTTACCGTGAGTGTAGTAGCCAGGGCTACGTGTGTTATGCTGCCCTTGACGATGATCCTGACATACTCGGGTTTCTCTTCATATCGTACAAGTCTTTCGCCTTTTACTAAATACTTCCGTGGAGAGGAACACTATTGAGTTCAGCTTATTTTTGGCAGGCTTAGCCTTATAGCTGAGCCTCTCTATTATGTGGAAAGCAAATAACTTATCCAATGCAATTTGGCTTGAGGTCTATAGAGACATGTTAGAGTCATTAGTGGCTAGTTTCACAATTATGCAGTTGCTGTGATGACCAATTAGAAAGAGTGTACAACAAGGTGAGAGCAATTCCATTGGATAAAGACTGTGACAGGGATGCACATGGCCTAGTATGCAACAGGCCAAGTCAGGCTTCCCGTGAGTGTAGTGGCCAGGGCGACGTGTGTTATCCTGCCCTTGACGATGATCTTGACATACTCGGGTTTCTCTTCATATCGTACAAGTCTTTCGCCTTTTACTAAAGACATCCGTGGAGAGGAACACTATTGAGTTCAACTTATTTTTGGCAGGCTTAGCCTTGTAGCTGAGCCTCTCTATTATGTGGAAAGCAAAGAACCTATCCAATGCAATTTGGCTTGCGATCTAGAGTCACATTTTAGAGTGATTAGTGGCTAGTTTTACAATTATGCAGCTGCTGTGATGACCAATTAGAAAGAGTGTACAACAAGGTGAGAGCAATTCCATTGGATAAAGATTGTGACAGGGATGCACATGGCCTAGTATGCAACAGGCCAAGTCAGGCTTCCCGTGAGTGTAGTAGCCAGGGCGACGTGTGTTATCCTGCCCTTGACGATAATCCTGACATACTCGGGTTTCTCTTCATATCGTACAAGTCTTTCGCCTTTTACTAAAGACTTCCGTGGAGAGGAACACTACTGAGTTCAACTTATTTTTGGCAGGCTTAGCCTTGTAGCTGAGCCTCTCTATTATGTGGAAAGCAAAGAACCTATCCAATACAATTTGGCTTGCGATCTAGAGTCACATTTTAGAGTGATTAGTGGCTAGTTTTACAATTATGTAGCTGCTGTGATGACCAATTAGAAAGAGTGTACAACAAGGTGAGAGCAGTTCCATTGGATAAAGACTGTGACAGGGATGCACATGGCCTAGTATGCAACAGGCCAAGTCAGGCTTACCGTGAGTGTAGTAGCCAGGGCGACGTGTGTTATGCTGCCCTTGACGATGATCCTGACATACTCGGGTTTCTCTTCATATCGTACAAGTCTTTCGCCTTTTACTAAAGACTTCCGTGGAGAGGAACACTATTGAGTTCAACTTATTTTTGGCAGGCTTAGCCTTGTAGCTGAGCCTCTCTATTATGTGGAAAGCAAAGAACCTATCCAATGCAATTACCCCAGAGGTCGTGAGCCAAATTTTAGAGTGATTTGTGGCTAGTTTTACAATTATGCAGCTGCTGTGATGACCAATTAGAAAGAGTGTACAACAAGGTGAGAGCAATTCCATTGGATAAAGACTGTGACAGGGATGCACATGGCCTAGTATGCAACAGGCCAAGTCAGGCTTCCCGTGAGTGTAGTAGCCAGGGCGACGTGTGTTATCCTGCCCTTGACGACGATCCTGACTTACTCAGGTTTCTCTTCATATCGTACAAGTCTTTCGCCTTTTACTAAAGACTTCCGTGGAGAGGAACGCTATTGAGTTCAACTTATTTTTGGCAGGCTTAGCCTTGTAGCTGAGCCTCTCTATTATGTGGAAAGCAAAGAACCTATCCAATGCAATTACCCCAGAGGTCGTGAGCCAAATTTTAGAGTGATTTGTGGCTAGTTTTACAATTATGCAGCTGCTGTGATGACCAATTAGAAAGAGTGTACAACAAGGTGAGAGCAATTCCATTGGATAAAGACTGTGACAGGGATGCACATGGCCTAGTATGCAACAGGCCAAGTCAGGCTTCCCGTGAGTGTAGTAGCCAGGGCGACGTGTGTTATCCTGCCCTTGACGACGATCCTGACTTACTCAGGTTTCTCTTCATATCATACAAGTCTTTCGCCTTTTACTAAAGACTTCCGTGGAGAGGAACGCTATTGAGTTCAACTTATTTTTGGCAGGCTTAGCCTTGTAGCTGAGCCTCTCTATTATGTGGAAAGCAAAGAACCTATCCAATGCAATTACCCCAGAGGTCGTGAGCCAAATTTTAGAGTGATTTGTGGCTAGTTTTACAATTATGCAGCTGCTGTGATGACCAATTAGAAAGAGTGTACAACAAGGTGAGAGCAATTCCATTGGATAAAGACTGTGACAGGGATGCACATGGCCTAGTATGCAACAGGCCAAGTCAGGCTTACCGTGAGTGTAGTAGCCAGGGCGACGTGTGTTATCCTGCCCTTGACGATAATCCTGACATACTCGGGTTTATCTTCATATCGTACAAGTCTTTCGCCTTTTACTAAAGACTTCCGTGGAGAGGAACACTACTGAGTTCAACTTATTTTTGGCAGGCTTAGCCTTGTAGCTGAGCCTCTCTATTATGTGGAAAGTAAAGAACCTATCCAATACAATTTGGCTTGCGATCTAGAGTCACATTTTAGAGTGATTAGTGGCTAGTTTTACAATTATGTAGCTGCTGTGATGACCAATTAGAAAGAGTGTACAACAAGGTGAGAGCAGTTCCATTGGATAAAGACTGTGACAGGGATGCACATGGCCTAGTATGCAACAGGCCAAGTCAGGCTTACCGTGAGTGTAGTAGCCAGGGCGACGTGTGTTAGGCTGCCCTTGACGATGATCCTGACATACTCGGGTTTCTCTTCATTTCGTACAAGTCTTTCGCCTTTTACTAAAGACTTCCGTGGAGAGGAACACTATTGAGTTCAGCTTATTTTTGGCAGGCTTAGCCTTGTAGCTGAGCCTCTCTATTATGTGGAAAGCAAATAACTTATCCAATGCAATTTGGCTTGAGATCTATAGAGATATTTTAGAGTCATTAGTGGCTAGTTTCACAATTATGCAGTTGCTGTGATGACCAATTAGAAAGAGTGTACAACAAGGTGAGAGCAATTCCATTGGATAAAGACTGTGACAGGGATGCACATGGCCTAGTATGCAACAGGCCAAGTCAGGCTTCCCGTGAGTGTAGTAGCCAGGGCGACGTGTGTTATCCTGCCCTTGACGACGATCCTGACTTACTCAGGTTTCTCTTCATATCGTACAAGTTTTTCGCCTTTTACTAAAGACTTCCGTGGAGAGGAACGCTATTGAGTTCAACTTATTTTTGGCAGGCTTAGCCTTGTAGCTGAGCCTCTCTATTATGTGGAAAGCAAAGAACCTATCCAATGCAATTACCCCAGAGGTCGTGAGCCAAATTTTAGAGTGATTTGTGGCTAGTTTTACAATTATGCAGCTGCTGTGATGACCAATTAGAAAGAGTGTACAACAAGGTGAGAGCAATTCCATTGGATAAAGACTGTGACAGGGATGCACATGGCCTAGTATGCAACAGGCCAAGTCAGGCTTCCCGTGAGTGTAGTAGCCAGGGCGACGTGTGTTATCCTGCCCTTGACGATAATCCTGACATACTCGGGTTTATCTTCATATCATACAAGTCTTTCGCCTTTTACTAAAGACTTCCGTGGAGAGGAACACTACTGAGTTCAACTTATTTTTGGCAGGCTTAGCCTTGTAGCTGAGCCTCTCTATTATGTGGAAAGTAAAGAACCTATCCAATACAATTTGGCTTGCGATCTAGAGTCACATTTTAGAGTGATTAGTGGCTAGTTTCACAATTATGCAGTTGCTGTGATGACCAATTAGAAAGAGTGTACAACAAGGTGAGAGCAATTCCATTGGATAAAGACTGTGACAGGGATGCACATGGCCTAGTATGCAACAGGCCAAGTCAGGCTTCCCGTGAGTGTAGTGGCCAGGGCGACGTGTGTTATCCTGCCCTTGACGATGATCTTGACATACTCGGGTTTCTCTTCATATCGTACAAGTCTTTCGCCTTTTACTAAAGACTTCCGTGGAGAAGAACACTTTTGAGTTCAACTTATTTTTGGCAGGCTTAGCCTTGTAGCTGAGTCTCTCTATTATGTGGAAAGCAAAGAATCTATCCAATGCAATTTGGCTTGTCATCTAGAGTCAAATTTTAGAGTGATTAGTGGCTAGTTTTACAATTATGCAGCTGCTGTGATGACCAATTAGAAAGAGTGTACAACAAGGTGAGAGCAGTTCCATTGGATAAAGACTGTGACAGGGATGCACATGGCCTAGTATGCGACAAGTCAAGTCAGGCTTACCGTGAGTGTAGTGGCCAGGGCGACGTGTGTTATCCTGCCCTTGACGACGAACCTGACATACTCTGGTTGCTCTTCATATCGTACAAGTCTTTCGCCTTTTACTAAAGACTTCCGTGGAGAGGAACACTATTGAGTTCAACTTATTTTTGGTAGGCTTAGCCTTGTAGCTGAGCCTCTCTATTATGTGGAAAGCAAAGAACCTATCCAATGCAATTTGGCTTGCGATCTAGAGTCACATTTTAGAGTGATTAGTGGCTAGTTTTACAATTATGCAGTTGCTGTGATGACCAATTAGAAAGAGTGTACAACAAGGTGAGAGCAATTCCATTGGATAAAGACTGTGACAGGGATGCACAAGGCCTAGTATGCAACAGGCCAAGTCAGGCTTCCCGTGAGTGTAGTGGCCAGGGCGACGTGTGTTATCCTGCCCTTGACGATGATCTTGACATACTCGGGTTTCTCTTCATATCGTACAAGTCTTTCGCCTTTTACTAAAGACTTCCGTGGAGAGGAACACTATTGAGTTCAACTTATTTTTGGCAGGCTTAGCCTTGTAGCTGAGCCTCTCTATTATGTGGAAAGCAAATAACTTATCCAATGCAATTTGGCTTGAGGTCTATAGAGACATTTTAGAGTCATTAGTGGCTAGTTTCACAATTATGCAGTTGCTGTGATGACCAATTAGAAAGAGTGTACAACAAGGTGAGAGCAATTCCATTGGATAAAGACTGTGACAGGGATGCACATGGCCTAGTATGCAACAGGCCAAGTCAGGCTTCCCGTGAGTGTAGTGGCCAGGGCGACGTGTGTTATCCTGCCCTTGACGATGATCTTGACATACTCGGGTTTCTCTTCATATCGTACAAGTCTTTCGCCTTTTACTAAAGACTTCCGTGGAGAGGAACACTATTGAGTTCAACTTATTTTTGGCAGGCTTAGCCTTGTAGCTGAGCCTCTCTATTATGTGGAAAGCAAAGAACCTATCCAATGCAATTACCCCAGAGGTCGTGAGCCAAATTTTAGAGTCATTAGTGGCTAGTTTCACAATTATGCAGTTGCTGTGATGACCAATTAGAAAGAGTGTACAACAAGGTGAGAGCAATTCCATTGGATAAAGACTGTGACAGGGATGCACATGGCCTAGTATGCAACAGGCCAAGTCAGGCTTCCCGTGAGTGTAGTGGCCAGGGCGACGTGTGTTATCCTGCCCTTGACGATGATCTTGACATACTCGGGTTTCTCTTCATATCGTACAAGTCTTTCGCCTTTTACTAAAGACTTCCGTGGAGAAGAACACTATTGAGTTCAACTTATTTTTGGCAGGCTTAGCCTTGTAGCTGAGCCTCTCTATTATGTGGAAAGCAAAGAACCTATCCAATGCAATTACCCCAGAGGTCGTGAGCCAAATTTTAGAGTCATTAGTGGCTAGTTTCACAATTATGCAGTTGCTGTGATGACCAATTAGAAAGAGTGTACAACAAGGTGAGAGCAATTCCATTGGATAAAGACTGTGACAGGGATGCACATGGCCTAGTATGCAACAGGCCAAGTCAGGCTTCCCGTGAGTGTAGTGGCCAGGGCGACGTGTGTTATCCTGCCCTTGACGATGATCTTGACATACTCGGGTTTCTCTTCATATCGTACAAGTCTTTCGCCTTTTACTAAAGACTTCCGTGGAGAAGAACACTTTTGAGTTCAACTTATTTTTGGCAGGCTTAGCCTTGTAGCTGAGTCTCTCTATTATGTGGAAAGCAAAGAATCTATCCAATGCAATTTGGCTTGTCATCTAGAGTCAAATTTTAGAGTGATTAGTGGCTAGTTTTACAATTATGCAGCTGCTGTGATGACCAATTAGAAAGAGTGTACAACAAGGTGAGAGCAGTTCCATTGGATAAAGACTGTGACAGGGATGCACATGGCCTAGTATGCGACAAGTCAAGTCAGGCTTACCGTGAGTGTAGTGGCCAGGGCGACGTGTGTTATCCTGCCCTTGACGACGAACCTGACATACTCTGGTTGCTCTTCATATCGTACAAGTCTTTCGCCTTTTACTAAAGACTTCCGTGGAGAGGAACACTATTGAGTTCAACTTATTTTTGGTAGGCTTAGCCTTGTAGCTGAGCCTCTCTATTATGTGGAAAGCAAAGAACCTATCCAATGCAATTTGGCTTGCGATCTAGAGTCACATTTTAGAGTGATTAGTGGCTAGTTTTACAATTATGCAGTTGCTGTGATGACCAATTAGAAAGAGTGTACAACAAGGTGAGAGCAATTCCATTGGATAAAGACTGTGACAGGGATGCACAAGGCCTAGTATGCAACAGGCCAAGTCAGGCTTCCCGTGAGTGTAGTGGCCAGGGCGACGTGTGTTATCCTGCCCTTGACGATGATCTTGACATACTCGGGTTTCTCTTCATATCGTACAAGTCTTTCGCCTTTTACTAAAGACTTCCGTGGAGAGGAACACTATTGAGTTCAACTTATTTTTGGCAGGCTTAGCCTTGTAGCTGAGCCTCTCTATTATGTGGAAAGCAAAGAACCTATCCAATGCAATTACCCCAGAGGTCGTGAGCCAAATTTTAGAGTGATTTGTGGCTAGTTTTACAATTATGCAGCTGCTGTGATGACCAATTAGAAAGAGTGTACAACAAGGTGAGAGCAATTCTATTGGATAAAGACTGTGACAGGGATGCACATGGCCTAGTATGCAACAGGCCAAGTCAGGCTTACCGTGAGTGTAGTAGCCAGGGCGACGTGTGTTATGCTGCCCTTGACGATGATCCTGACATACTCGGGTTTCTCTTCATATCGTACAAGTCTTTCGCCTTTTACTAAATACTTCCGTGGAGAGGAACACTATTGAGTTCAGCTTATTTTTGGCAGGCTTAGCCTTGTAGCTGAGCCTCTCTATTATGTGGAAAGCAAATAACTTATCCAATGCAATTTGGCTTGAGGTCTATAGAGACATTTTAGAGTCATTAGTGGCTAGTTTCACAATTATGCAGTTGCTGTGATGACCAATTAGAAAGAGTGTACAACAAGGTGAGAGCAATTCCATTGGATAAAGACTGTGACAGGGATGCACATGGCCTAGTATGCAACAGGCCAAGTCAGGCTTCCCGTGAGTGTAGTGGCCAGGGCGACGTGTGTTATCCTGCCCTTGACGATGATCTTGACATACTCGGGTTTCTCTTCATATCGTACAAGTCTTTCGCCTTTTACTAAAGACTTCCGTGGAGAGGAACACTATTGAGTTCAACTTATTTTTGGCAGGCTTAGCCTTGTAGCTGAGCCTCTCTATTATGTGGAAAGCAAAGAACCTATCCAATGCAATTTGGCTTGTCATCTAGAGTCAAATTTTAGAGTGATTAGTGGCTAGTTTCACAATTATGCAGTTGCTGTGATGACCAATTAGAAAGAGTGTACAACAAGGTGAGAGCAATTCCATTGGATAAAGACTGTGACAGGGATGCACATGGCCTAGTATGCAACAGGCCAAGTCAGGCTTCCCGTGAGTGTAGTGGCCAGGGCGACGTGTGTTATCCTGCCCTTGACGATGATCTTGACATACTCGGGTTTCTCTTCATATCGTACAAGTCTTTCGCCTTTTACTAAAGACTTCCGTGGAGAAGAACACTTTTGAGTTCAACTTATTTTTGGCAGGCTTAGCCTTGTAGCTGAGTCTCTCTATTATGTGGAAAGCAAAGAATCTATCCAATGCAATTTGGCTTGTCATCTAGAGTCAAATTTTAGAGTGATTAGTGGCTAGTTTTACAATTATGCAGCTGCTGTGATGACCAATTAGAAAGAGTGTACAACAAGGTGAGAGCAGTTCCATTGGATAAAGACTGTGACAGGGATGCACATGGCCTAGTATGCGACAAGTCAAGTCAGGCTTACCGTGAGTGTAGTGGCCAGGGCGACGTGTGTTATCCTGCCCTTGACGACGAACCTGACATACTCTGGTTGCTCTTCATATCGTACAAGTCTTTCGCCTTTTACTAAAGACTTCCGTGGAGAGGAACACTATTGAGTTCAACTTATTTTTGGTAGGCTTAGCCTTGTAGCTGAGCCTCTCTATTATGTGGAAAGCAAAGAACCTATCCAATGCAATTTGGCTTGCGATCTAGAGTCACATTTTAGAGTGATTAGTGGCTAGTTTTACAATTATGCAGTTGCTGTGATGACCAATTAGAAAGAGTGTACAACAAGGTGAGAGCAATTCCATTGGATAAAGACTGTGACAGGGATGCACAAGGCCTAGTATGCAACAGGCCAAGTCAGGCTTCCCGTGAGTGTAGTGGCCAGGGCGACGTGTGTTATCCTGCCCTTGACGATGATCTTGACATACTCGGGTTTCTCTTCATATCGTACAAGTCTTTCGCCTTTTACTAAAGACTTCCGTGGAGAGGAACACTATTGAGTTCAACTTATTTTTGGCAGGCTTAGCCTTGTAGCTGAGCCTCTCTATTATGTGGAAAGCAAAGAACCTATCCAATGCAATTACCCCAGAGGTCGTGAGCCAAATTTTAGAGTGATTTGTGGCTAGTTTTACAATTATGCAGCTGCTGTGATGACCAATTAGAAAGAGTGTACAACAAGGTGAGAGCAATTCTATTGGATAAAGACTGTGACAGGGATGCACATGGCCTAGTATGCAACAGGCCAAGTCAGGCTTACCGTGAGTGTAGTAGCCAGGGCGACGTGTGTTATGCTGCCCTTGACGATGATCCTGACATACTCGGGTTTCTCTTCATATCGTACAAGTCTTTCGCCTTTTACTAAATACTTCCGTGGAGAGGAACACTATTGAGTTCAGCTTATTTTTGGCAGGCTTAGCCTTGTAGCTGAGCCTCTCTATTATGTGGAAAGCAAAGAACCTATCCAATGCAATTTGGCTTGCGATCTAGAGTCACATTTTAGAGTGATTAGTGGCTAGTTTTACAATTATGCAGCTGCTGTGATGACCAATTAGAAAGAGTGTACAACAAGGTGAGAGCAATTCCATTGGATAAAGATTGTGACAGGGATGCACATGGCCTAGTATGCAACAGGCCAAGTCAGGCTTCCCGTGAGTGTAGTAGCCAGGGCGACGTGTGTTATCCTGCCCTTGACGATAATCCTGACATACTCGGGTTTCTCTTCATATCGTACAAGTCTTTCGCCTTTTACTAAAGACTTCCGTGGAGAGGAACACTACTGAGTTCAACTTATTTTTGGCAGGCTTAGCCTTGTAGCTGAGCCTCTCTATTATGTGGAAAGCAAAGAACCTATCCAATACAATTTGGCTTGCGATCTAGAGTCACATTTTAGAGTGATTAGTGGCTAGTTTTACAATTATGTAGCTGCTGTGATGACCAATTAGAAAGAGTGTACAACAAGGTGAGAGCAGTTCCATTGGATAAAGACTGTGACAGGGATGCACATGGCCTAGTATGCAACAGGCCAAGTCAGGCTTACCGTGAGTGTAGTAGCCAGGGCGACGTGTGTTATGCTGCCCTTGACGATGATCCTGACATACTCGGGTTTCTCTTCATATCGTACAAGTCTTTCGCCTTTTACTAAAGACTTCCGTGGAGAGGAACACTATTGAGTTCAACTTATTTTTGGCAGGCTTAGCCTTGTAGCTGAGCCTCTCTATTATGTGGAAAGCAAAGAACCTATCCAATGCAATTACCCCAGAGGTCGTGAGCCAAATTTTAGAGTGATTTGTGGCTAGTTTTACAATTATGCAGCTGCTGTGATGACCAATTAGAAAGAGTGTACAACAAGGTGAGAGCAATTCCATTGGATAAAGACTGTGACAGGGATGCACATGGCCTAGTATGCAACAGGCCAAGTCAGGCTTCCCGTGAGTGTAGTGGCCAGGGCGACGTGTGTTATCCTGCCCTTGACGATGATCTTGACATACTCGGGTTTCTCTTCATATCGTACAAGTCTTTCGCCTTTTACTAAAGACTTCCGTGGAGAAGAACACTTTTGAGTTCAACTTATTTTTGGCAGGCTTAGCCTTGTAGCTGAGTCTCTCTATTATGTGGAAAGCAAAGAATCTATCCAATGCAATTTGGCTTGTCATCTAGAGTCAAATTTTAGAGTGATTAGTGGCTAGTTTTACAATTATGCAGCTGCTGTGATGACCAATTAGAAAGAGTGTACAACAAGGTGAGAGCAATTCCATTGGATAAAGACTGTGACAGGGATGCACATGGCCTAGTATGCAACAGGCCAAGTCAGGCTTCCCGTGAGTGTAGTAGCCAGGGCGACGTGTGTTATGCTGCCCTTGACGATGATCCTGACATACTCGGGTTTCTCTTCATATCGTACAAGTCTTTCGCCTTTTACTAAATACTTCCGTGGAGAGGAACACTATTGAGTTCAGCTTATTTTTGGCAGGCTTAGCCTTGTAGCTGAGCCTCTCTATTATGTGGAAAGCAAAGAACCTATCCAATGCAATTTGGCTTGCGATCTAGAGTCACATTTTAGAGTGATTAGTGGCTAGTTTTACAATTATGCAGCTGCTGTGATGACCAATTAGAAAGAGTGTACAACAAGGTGAGAGCAATTCCATTGGATAAAGATTGTGACAGGGATGCACATGGCCTAGTATGCAACAGGCCAAGTCAGGCTTCCCGTGAGTGTAGTAGCCAGGGCGACGTGTGTTATCCTGCCCTTGACGATAATCCTGACATACTCGGGTTTCTCTTCATATCGTACAAGTCTTTCGCCTTTTACTAAAGACTTCCGTGGAGAGGAACACTACTGAGTTCAACTTATTTTTGGCAGGCTTAGCCTTGTAGCTGAGCCTCTCTATTATGTGGAAAGCAAAGAACCTATCCAATACAATTTGGCTTGCGATCTAGAGTCACATTTTAGAGTGATTAGTGGCTAGTTTTACAATTATGTAGCTGCTGTGATGACCAATTAGAAAGAGTGTACAACAAGGTGAGAGCAGTTCCATTGGATAAAGACTGTGACAGGGATGCACATGGCCTAGTATGCAACAGGCCAAGTCAGGCTTACCGTGAGTGTAGTAGCCAGGGCGACGTGTGTTATGCTGCCCTTGACGATGATCCTGACATACTCGGGTTTCTCTTCATATCGTACAAGTCTTTCGCCTTTTACTAAAGACTTCCGTGGAGAGGAACACTATTGAGTTCAACTTATTTTTGGCAGGCTTAGCCTTGTAGCTGAGCCTCTCTATTATGTGGAAAGCAAAGAACCTATCCAATGCAATTACCCCAGAGGTCGTGAGCCAAATTTTAGAGTGATTTGTGGCTAGTTTTACAATTATGCAGCTGCTGTGATGACCAATTAGAAAGAGTGTACAACAAGGTGAGAGCAATTCCATTGGATAAAGACTGTGACAGGGATGCACATGGCCTAGTATGCAACAGGCCAAGTCAGGCTTCCCGTGAGTGTAGTAGCCAGGGCGACGTGTGTTATCCTGCCCTTGACGACGATCCTGACTTACTCAGGTTTCTCTTCATATCGTACAAGTCTTTCGCCTTTTACTAAAGACTTCCGTGGAGAGGAACGCTATTGAGTTCAACTTATTTTTGGCAGGCTTAGCCTTGTAGCTGAGCCTCTCTATTATGTGGAAAGCAAAGAACCTATCCAATGCAATTACCCCAGAGGTCGTGAGCCAAATTTTAGAGTGATTTGTGGCTAGTTTTACAATTATGCAGCTGCTGTGATGACCAATTAGAAAGAGTGTACAACAAGGTGAGAGCAATTCCATTGGATAAAGACTGTGACAGGGATGCACATGGCCTAGTATGCAACAGGCCAAGTCAGGCTTCCCGTGAGTGTAGTAGCCAGGGCGACGTGTGTTATCCTGCCCTTGACGACGGTCCTGACTTACTCAGGTTTCTCTTCATATCATACAAGTCTTTCGCCTTTTACTAAAGACTTCCGTGGAGAGGAACGCTATTGAGTTCAACTTATTTTTGGCAGGCTTAGCCTTGTAGCTGAGCCTCTCTATTATGTGGAAAGCAAAGAACTTATCCAATGCAATTTGGCTTGAGGTCTATAGAGACATTTTAGAGTCATTAGTGGCTAGTTTCACAATTATGCAGTTGCTGTGATGACCAATTAGAAAGAGTGTACAACAAGGTGAGAGCAGTTCCATTGGATAAAGACTGTGACAGGGATGCACATGGCCTAGTATGCGACAAGTCAAGTCAGGCTTACCGTGAGTGTAGTGGCCAGGGCGACGTGTGTTATCCTGCCCTTGACGACGAACCTGACATACTCTGGTTGCTCTTCATATCGTACAAGTCTTTCGCCTTTTACTAAAGACTTCCGTGGAGAGGAACACTATTGAGTTCAACTTATTTTTGGTAGGCTTAGCCTTGTAGCTGAGCCTCTCTATTATGTGGAAAGCAAAGATCCTATCCAATGCAATTTGGCTTGCGATCTAGAGTCACATTTTAGAGTGATTAGTGGCTAGTTTTACAATTATGCAGTTGCTGTGATGACCAATTAGAAAGAGTGTACAACAAGGTGAGAGCAATTCCATTGGATAAAGACTGTGACAGGGATGCACAAGGCCTAGTATGCAACAGGCCAAGTCAGGCTTCCCGTGAGTGTAGTGGCCAGGGCGACGTGTGTTATCCTGCCCTTGACGATGATCTTGACATACTCGGGTTTCTCTTCATATCGTACAAGTCTTTCGCCTTTTACTAAAGACTTCCGTGGAGAGGAACACTATTGAGTTCAACTTATTTTTGGCAGGCTTAGCCTTGTAGCTGAGCCTCTCTATTATGTGGAAAGCAAAGAACCTATCCAGTGCAATTACCCCAGAGGTCGTGAGCCAAATTTTAGAGTGATTTGTGGCTAGTTTTACAATTATGCAGCTGCTGTGATGACCAATTAGAAAGAGTGTACAACAAGGTGAGAGCAATTCTATTGGATAAAGACTGTGACAGGGATGCACATGGCCTAGTATGCAACAGGCCAAGTCAGGCTTACCGTGAGTGTAGTAGCCAGGGCGACGTGTGTTATGCTGCCCTTGACGATGATCCTGACATACTCGGGTTTCTCTTCATATCGTACAAGTCTTTCGCCTTTTACTAAATACTTCCGTGGAGAGGAACACTAATGAGTTCAGCTTATTTTTGGCAGGCTTAGCCTTGTAGCAGAGCCTCTCTATTATGTGGAAAGCAAATAACTTATCCAATGCAATTTGGCTTGAGGTCTATAGAGACATTTTAGAGTCATTAGTGGCTAGTTTCACAATTATGCAGTTGCTGTGATGACCAATTAGAAAGAGTGTACAACAAGGTGAGAGCAATTCCATTGGATAAAGACTGTGACAGGGATGCACATGGCCTAGTATGCAACAGGCCAAGTCAGGCTTACCGTGAGTGTAGTAGCCAGGGCGACGTGTGTTATGCTGCCCTTGACGATGATCCTGACTCGGGTTTCTCTTCATATCGTACAAGTCTTTCGCCTTTTACTAAAGACTTCCGTGGAGAGGAACGCTATTGAGTTCAACTTATTTTTGGCAGGCTTAGCCTTGTAGCTGAGCCTCTCTATTATGTGGAAAGCAAAGAACTTATCCAATGCAATTTGGCTTGAGGTCTATAGAGACATTTTAGAGTCATTAGTGGCTAGTTTCACAATTATGCAGTTGCTGTGATGACCAATTAGAAAGAGTGTACAACAAGGTGAGAGCAGTTCCATTGGATAAAGACTGTGACAGGGATGCACATGGCCTAGTATGCGACAAGTCAAGTCAGGCTTACCGTGAGTGTAGTGGCCAGGGCGACGTGTGTTATCCTGCCCTTGACGACGAACCTGACATACTCTGGTTGCTCTTCATATCGTACAAGTCTTTCGCCTTTTACTAAAGACTTCCGTGGAGAGGAACACTATTGAGTTCAACTTATTTTTGGTAGGCTTAGCCTTGTAGCTGAGCCTCTCTATTATGTGGAAAGCAAAGAACCTATCCAATGCAATTTGGCTTGCGATCTAGAGTCACATTTTAGAGTGATTAGTGGCTAGTTTTACAATTATGCAGTTGCTGTGATGACCAATTAGAAAGAGTGTACAACAAGGTGAGAGCAATTCCATTGGATAAAGACTGTGACAGGGATGCACAAGGCCTAGTATGCAACAGGCCAAGTCAGGCTTCCCGTGAGTGTAGTGGCCAGGGCGACGTGTGTTATCCTGCCCTTGACGATGATCTTGACATACTCGGGTTTCTCTTCATATCGTACAAGTCTTTCGCCTTTTACTAAAGACTTCCGTGGAGAGGAACACTATTGAGTTCAACTTATTTTTGGCAGGCTTAGCCTTGTAGCTGAGCCTCTCTATTATGTGGAAAGCAAAGAACCTATCCAGTGCAATTACCCCAGAGGTCGTGAGCCAAATTTTAGAGTGATTTGTGGCTAGTTTTACAATTATGCAGCTGCTGTGATGACCAATTAGAAAGAGTGTACAACAAGGTGAGAGCAATTCTATTGGATAAAGACTGTGACAGGGATGCACATGGCCTAGTATGCAACAGGCCAAGTCAGGCTTACCGTGAGTGTAGTAGCCAGGGCGACGTGTGTTATGCTGCCCTTGACGATGATCCTGACATACTCGGGTTTCTCTTCATATCGTACAAGTCTTTCGCCTTTTACTAAATACTTCCGTGGAGAGGAACACTAATGAGTTCAGCTTATTTTTGGCAGGCTTAGCCTTGTAGCTGAGCCTCTCTATTATGTGGAAAGCAAATAACTTATCCAATGCAATTTGGCTTGAGGTCTATAGAGACATTTTAGAGTCATTAGTGGCTAGTTTCACAATTATGCAGTTGCTGTGATGACCAATTAGAAAGAGTGTACAACAAGGTGAGAGCAATTCCATTGGATAAAGACTGTGACAGGGATGCACATGGCCTAGTATGCAACAGGCCAAGTCAGGCTTACCGTGAGTGTAGTAGCCAGGGCGACGTGTGTTATGCTGCCCTTGACGATGATCCTGACTCGGGTTTCTCTTCATATCGTACAAGTCTTTCGCCTTTTACTAAAGACTTCCGTGGAGAGGAACGCTATTGAGTTCAACTTATTTTTGGCAGGCTTAGCCTTGTAGCTGAGCCTCTCTATTATGTGGAAAGCAAAGAACTTATCCAATGCAATTTGGCTTGAGGTCTATAGAGACATTTTAGAGTCATTAGTGGCTAGTTTCACAATTATGCAGTTGCTGTGATGACCAATTAGAAAGAGTGTACAACAAGGTGAGAGCAGTTCCATTGGATAAAGACTGTGACAGGGATGCACATGGCCTAGTATGCGACAAGTCAAGTCAGGCTTACCGTGAGTGTAGTGGCCAGGGCGACGTGTGTTATCCTGCCCTTGACGACGAACCTGACATACTCTGGTTGCTCTTCATATCGTACAAGTCTTTCGCCTTTTACTAAAGACTTCCGTGGAGAGGAACACTATTGAGTTCAACTTATTTTTGGTAGGCTTAGCCTTGTAGCTGAGCCTCTCTATTATGTGGAAAGCAAAGAACCTATCCAATGCAATTTGGCTTGCGATCTAGAGTCACATTTTAGAGTGATTAGTGGCTAGTTTTACAATTATGCAGTTGCTGTGATGACCAATTAGAAAGAGTGTACAACAAGGTGAGAGCAATTCCATTGGATAAAGACTGTGACAGGGATGCACAAGGCCTAGTATGCAACAGGCCAAGTCAGGCTTCCCGTGAGTGTAGTGGCCAGGGCGACGTGTGTTATCCTGCCCTTGACGATGATCTTGACATACTCGGGTTTCTCTTCATATCGTACAAGTCTTTCGCCTTTTACTAAAGACTTCCGTGGAGAGGAACACTATTGAGTTCAACTTATTTTTGGCAGGCTTAGCCTTGTAGCTGAGCCTCTCTATTATGTGGAAAGCAAAGAACCTATCCAGTGCAATTACCCCAGAGGTCGTGAGCCAAATTTTAGAGTGATTTGTGGCTAGTTTTACAATTATGCAGCTGCTGTGATGACCAATTAGAAAGAGTGTACAACAAGGTGAGAGCAATTCTATTGGATAAAGACTGTGACAGGGATGCACATGGCCTAGTATGCAACAGGCCAAGTCAGGCTTACCGTGAGTGTAGTAGCCAGGGCGACGTGTGTTATGCTGCCCTTGACGATGATCCTGACATACTCGGGTTTCTCTTCATATCGTACAAGTCTTTCGCCTTTTACTAAATACTTCCGTGGAGAGGAACACTATTGAGTTCAGCTTATTTTTGGCAGGCTTAGCCTTGTAGCTGAGCCTCTCTATTATGTGGAAAGCAAATAACTTATCCAATGCAATTTGGCTTGAGGTCTATAGAGACATTTTAGAGTCATTAGTGGCTAGTTTCACAATTATGCAGTTGCTGTGATGACCAATTAGAAAGAGTGTACAACAAGGTGAGAGCAATTCCATTGGATAAAGACTGTGACAGGGATGCACATGGCCTAGTATGCAACAGGCCAAGTCAGGCTTACCGTGAGTGTAGTAGCCAGGGCGACGTGTGTTATGCTGCCCTTGACGATGATCCTGACTCGGGTTTCTCTTCATATCGTACAAGTCTTTCGCCTTTTACTAAAGACATCCGTGGAGAGGAACACTATTGAGTTCAACTTATTTTTGGCAGGCTTAGCCTTGTAGCTGAGCCTCTCTATTATGTGGAAAGCAAAGAACCTATCCAATGCAATTACCCCAGAGGTCGTGAGCCAAATTTTAGAGTGATTTGTGGCTAGTTTTACAATTATGCAGCTGCTGTGATGACCAATTAGAAAGAGTGTACAACAAGGTGAGAGCAATTCCATTGGATAAAGACTGTGACAGGGATGCACATGGCCTAGTATGCAACAGGCCAAGTCAGGCTTCCCGTGAGTGTAGTAGCCAGGGCGACGTGTGTTATCCTGCCCTTGACGACGATCCTGACTTACTCAGGTTTCTCTTCATATCGTACAAGTCTTTTGCCTTTTACTAAAGACTTCCGTGGAGAGGAACGCTATTGAGTTCAACTTATTTTTGGCAGGCTTAGCCTTGTAGCTGAGCCTCTCTATTATGTGGAAAGCAAAGAACCTATCCAATGCAATTACCCCAGAGGTCGTGAGCCAAATTTTAGAGTGATTTGTGGCTAGTTTTACAATTATGCAGCTGCTGTGATGACCAATTAGAAAGAGTGTACAACAAGGTGAGAGCAATTCCATTGGATAAAGACTGTGACAGGGATGCACATGGCCTAGTATGCAACAGGCCAAGTCAGGCTTCCCGTGAGTGTAGTAGCCAGGGCGACGTGTGTTATCCTGCCCTTGACGACGATCCTGACTTACTCAGGTTTCTCTTCATATCATACAAGTCTTTCGCCTTTTACTAAAGACTTCCGTGGAGAGGAACGCTATTGAGTTCAACTTATTTTTGGCAGGCTTAGCCTTGTAGCTGAGCCTCTCTATTATGTGGAAAGCAAAGAACCTATCCAATGCAATTACCCCAGAGGTCGTGAGCCAAATTTTAGAGTGAATTGTGGCTAGTTTTACAATTATGCAGCTGCTGTGATGACCAATTAGAAAGAGTGTACAACAAGGTGAGAGCAATTCCATTGGATAAAGACTGTGACAGGGATGCACATGGCCTAGTATGCAACAGGCCAAGTCAGGCTTACCGTGAGTGTAGTAGCCAGGGCGACGTGTGTTATCCTGCCCTTGACGATAATCCTGACATACTCGGGTTTATCTTCATATCGTACAAGTCTTTCGCATTTTACTAAAGGCTTCCGTGGAGAGGAACACTACTGAGTTCAACTTATTTTTGGCAGGCTTAGCCTTGTAGCTGAGCCTCTCTATTATGTGGAAAGTAAAGAACCTATCCAATACAATTTGGCTTGCGATCTAGAGTCACATTTTAGAGTGATTAGTGGCTAGTTTTACAATTATGTAGCTGCTGTGATGACCAATTAGAAAGAGTGTACAACAAGGTGAGAGCAGTTCCATTGGATAAAGACTGTGACAGGGATGCACATGGCCTAGTATGCAACAGGCCAAGTCAGGCTTACCGTGAGTGTAGTAGCCAGGGCGACGTGTGTTAGGCTGCCCTTGACGATGATCCTGACATACTCGGGTTTCTCTTCATTTCGTACAAGTCTTTCGCCTTTTACTAAAGACTTCCGTGGAGAGGAACACTATTGAGTTCAGCTTATTTTTGGCAGGCTTAGCCTTGTAGCTGAGCCTCTCTATTATGTGGAAAGCAAATAACTTATCCAATGCAATTTGGCTTGAGATCTATAGAGATATTTTAGAGTCATTAGTGGCTAGTTTCACAATTATGCAGTTGCTGTGATGACCAATTAGAAAGAGTGTACAACAAGGTGAGAGCAATTCCATTGGATAAAGACTGTGACAGGGATGCACATGGCCTAGTATGCAACAGGCCAAGTCAGGCTTCCCGTGAGTGTAGTGGCCAGGGCGACGTGTGTTATCCTGCCCTTGACGATGATCTTGGCATACTCGGGTTTCTCTTCATATCGTACAAGTCTTTCGCCTTTTACTAAAGACTTCCGTGGAGAAGAACACTTTTGAGTTCAACTTATTTTTGGCAGGCTTAGCCTTGTAGCTGAGTCTCTCTATTATGTGGAAAGCAAAGAATCTATCCAATGCAATTTGGCTTGTCATCTAGAGTCACATTTTAGAGTGATTAGTGGCTAGTTTTACAATTATGCAGCTGCTGTGATGACCAATTAGAAAGAGTGTACAACAAGGTGAGAGCAGTTCCATTGGATAAAGACTGTGACAGGGATGCACATGGCCTAGTATGCGACAAGTCAAGTCAGGCTTACCGTGAGTGTAGTGGCCAGGGCGACGTGTGTTATCCTGCCCTTGACGATGATCTTGACATACTCGGGTTTCTCTTCATATCGTACAAGTCTTTCGCCTTTTACTAAAGACTTCCGTGGAGAGGAACACTATTGAGTTCAACTTATTTTTGGCAGGCTTAGCCTTGTAGCTGAGCCTCTCTATTATGTGGAAAGCAAAGAACCTATCCAATGCAATTACCCCAGAGGTCGTGAGCCAAATTTTAGAGTGATTTGTGGCTAGTTTTACAATTATGCAGCTGCTGTGATGACCAATTAGAAAGAGTGTACAACAAGGTGAGAGCAATTCTATTGGATAAAGACTGTGACAGGGATGCACATGGCCTAGTATGCAACAGGCCAAGTCAGGCTTACCGTGAGTGTAGTAGCCAGGGCGACGTGTTTTATGCTGCCCTTGACGATGATCCTGACATACTCGGGTTTCTCTTCATATCGTACAAGTCTTTCGCCTTTTACTAAATACTTCCGTGGAGAGGAACACTATTGAGTTCAGCTTATTTTTGGCAGGCTAAGCCTTGTAGCTGAGCCTCTCTATTATGTGGAAAGCAAATAACTTATCCAATGCAATTTGGCTTGAGGTCTATAGAGACATTTTAGAGTCATTAGTGGCTAGTTTCACAATTATGCAGTTGCTGTGATGACCAATTAGAAAGAGTGTACAACAAGGTGAGAGCAATTCCATTGGATAAAGACTGTGACAGGGATGCACATGGCCTAGTATGCAACAGGCCAAGTCAGGCTTCCCGTGAGTGTAGTAGCCAGGGCGACGTGTGTTATCCTGCCCTTGACGATAATCCTGACATACTCGGGTTTCTCTTCATATCGTACAAGTCTTTCGCCTTTTACTAAAGACTTCCGTGGAGAGGAACACTACTGAGTTCAACTTATTTTTGGCAGGCTTAGCCTTGTAGCTGAGCCTCTCTATTATGTGGAAAGCAAAGAACCTATCCAATACAATTTGGCTTGCGATCTAGAGTCACATTTTAGAGTGATTAGTGGCTAGTTTTACAATTATGTAGCTGCTGTGATGACCAATTAGAAAGAGTGTACAACAAGGTGAGAGCAGTTCCATTGGATAAAGACTGTGACAGGGATGCACATGGCCTAGTATGCAACAGGCCAAGTCAGGCTTACCGTGAGTGTAGTAGCCAGGGCGACGTGTGTTATGCTGCCCTTGACGATGATCCTGACATACTCGGGTTTCTCTTCATATCGTACAAGTCTTTCGCCTTTTACTAAAGACTTCCGTGGAGAGGAACACTATTGAGTTCAACTTATTTTTGGCAGGCTTAGCCTTGTAGCTGAGCCTCTCTATTATGTGGAAAGCAAATAACTTATCCAATGCAATTTGGCTTGAGATCTATAGAGACATTTTAGAGTCATTAGTGGCTAGTTTCACAATTATGCAGTTGCTGTGATGACCAATTAGAAAGAGTGTACAACAAGGTGAGAGCAATTCCATTGGATAAAGACTGTGACAGGGATGCACAAGGCCTAGTATGCAACAGGCCAAGTCAGGCTTCCCGTGAGTGTAGTGGCCAGGGCGACGTGTGTTATCCTGCCCTTGACGATGATCTTGACATACTCGGGTTTCTCTTCATATCGTACAAGTCTTTCGCCTTTTACTAAAGACTTCCGTGGAGAGGAACACTATTGAGTTCAACTTATTTTTGGCAGGCTTAGCCTTGTCGCTGAGCCTCTCTATTATGTGGAAAGCAAAGAACCTATCCAATGCAATTACCCCAGAGGTCGTGAGTCACATTTTAGAGTGATTAGTGGCTAGTTTTACAATTATGCAGCTGCTGTGATGACCAATTAGAAAGAGTGTACAACAAGGTGAGAGCAATTCCATTGGATAAAGACTGTGACAGGGATGCACAAGGCCTAGTATGCAACAGGCCAAGTCAGGCTTCCCGTGAGTGTAGTGGCCAGGGCGACGTGTGTTATCCTGCCCTTGACGATGATCTTGACATACTCGGGTTTCTCTTCATATCGTACAAGTCTTTCGCCTTTTACTAAAGACTTCCGTGGAGAAGAACACTTTTGAGTTCAACTTATTTTTGGCAGGCTTAGCCTTGTAGCTGAGTCTCTCTATTATGTGGAAAGCAAAGAATCTATCCAATGCAATTTGGCTTGTCATCTAGAGTCACATTTTAGAGTGATTAGTGGCTAGTTTTACAATTATGCAGTTGCTGTGTTGACCAATTAGAAAGAGTGTACAACAAGGTGAGAGCAATTCCATTGGATAAAGACTGTGACAGGGATGCACATGGCCTAGTATGCAACAGGCCAAGTCAGGCTTACCGTGAGTGTAGTAGCCAGGGCGACGTGTGTTATGCTGCCCTTGACGATGATCCTGACATACTCGGGTTTCTCTTCATATCGTACAAGTCTTTCGCCTTTTACTAAAGACTTCCGTGGAGAGGAACACTATTGAGTTCAGCTTATTTTTGGCAGGCTTAGCCTTGTAGCTGAGCCTCTCTATTATGTGGAAAGCAAATAACTTATCCAATGCAATTTGGCTTGAGATCTATAGAGACATTTTAGAGTGATTAGTGGCTAGTTTCACAATTATGCAGCTGCTGTGATGACCAATTAGAAAGAGTGTACAACAAGGTGAGAGCAATTCCATTGGATAAAGACTGTGACAGGGATGCACATGGCCTACTATGCAACAGGCCAAGTCAGGCTTCCCGTGAGTGTAGTGGCCAGGGCGACGTGTGTTATCCTGCCCTTGACGATGATCCTGACATACTCGAGTTTCTCTTCATATCGTACAAGTCTTTCGCCTTTTACTAAAGACTTCCGTGGAGAGGAACACTATTGAGTTCAACTTATTTTTGGCAGGCTTAGCCTTGTAGCTGAGCCTCTCTATTATGTAGAAAGCAAAGAACCTATCCAGTGCAATTTGACTTGCGATCTAGAGTCACATTTTAGAGTGATTAGTGGCTAGTTTTACAATTATGCAGCTGCTGTGATGACCAATTAGAAAGAGTGTACAACAAGGTGAGAGCAATTCCATTGGATAAAGATTGTGACAGGGATGCACATGGCCTAGTATGCAACAGGCCAAGACAGGCTTCCCGTGAGTGTAGTAGCCAGGGCGACGTGTGTTATCCTGCCCTTGACGATAATCCTGACATACTCGGGTTTCTCTTCATATCGTACAAGTCTTTCGCCTTTTACTAAAGACTTCCGTGGAGAGGAACACTATTGAGTTCAACTTATTTTTGGCAGGCTTAGCCTTGTAGCTGAGCCTCTCTATTATGTAGAAAGCAAAGAACCTATCCAATGCAATTTGACTTGCGATCTAGAGTCACATTTTAGAGTGATTAGTGGCTAGTTTTACAATTATGCAGTTGCTGTGATGACCAATTAGAAAGAGTGTACAACAAGGTGAGAGCAATTCCATTGGATAAAGACTGTGACAGGGATGCACATGGCCTAGTCAGGCTTCCCGTGAGTGTAGTGGCCAGGGCGACGTGTGTTATCCTGCCCTTGACGATGATCCTGACATACTCAGGTTTCTCTTCATATCGTACAAGTCTTTCGCCTTTTACTAAAGACTTCCGTGGAGAGGAACACTATTGAGTTCAACTTATTTTTGGCAGGCTTAGCCTTGTAGCTGAGCCTCTCTATTATGTGGAAAGCAAAGAACCTATCCAATGCAATTTGGCTTGCGATCTAGAGTCACATTTTAGAGTGATTAGTGGCTAGTTTACAATTATGCAGTTGCTGTGATGACCAATTAGAAAGAGTGTACAACAAGGTGAGAGCAATTCCATTGGATAAAGACTGTGACAGGGATGCACATGGCCTAGTATGCAACAGGCCAAGTCAGGCTTCCCGTGAGTGTAGTAGCCAGGGCGACGTGTGTTATCCTGCCCTTGACGATGATCCTGACATACTCAGGTTTCTCTTCATATCGTACAAGTCTTTCGCCTTTTACTAAAGACTTCCGTGGAGAGGAACACTATTGAGTTCATCTTATTTTTGGCAGGCTTAGCCTTGTAGCTGAGCCTCTCTATTATGTAAAACCCAAATAACCTATCCAATGCAATTACCCCAGAGGTTGTGAGCCAAATTTTAGAGTGATTAGTGGTTGGTTTTACAATTATGCAGTTGCTGTGATGACCAATTAGAAAGAGTGTACAACAAGGTGAGAGCAATTCCATTGGCTAAAGATTGTGACAGGGATGCACATGGCCTAGTATGCAACAGGCCAAGTCAGGCTTCCCCTGAGTGTAGTGGCCAGGGCGACGTGTGTTATCCTGCCCTTGACGATGATCCTGACATACTCGGGTTTCTCTTCATATCGTACAATTTTTTCGCCTTTTACTAAAGACTTCCGTGGAGAGGAACACTATTGAGTTCAACTTATTTTTGGCAGGCTTAGCCTTGTAGCTGAGCCTCTCTATTATGTGGAAAGCAAAGAACCTATCCAATGCAATTTGGCTTGCGATCTAGAGTCACATTTTAGAGTGATTAGTGGCTAGTTTTACAATTATGCAGTTGCTGTGATGACCAATTAGAAAGAGTGTACAACAAGGTGAGAGCAATTCCATTGGATAAAGACTGTGACAGGGATGCACATGGCCTAGTATGCAACAGGCCAAGTCAGGCTTCCCGTGAGTGTAGTAGCCAGGGCGACGTGTGTTATCCTGCCCTTGACGATGATCCTGACATACTCAGGTTTCTCTTCATATCGTACAAGTCTTTCGCCTTTTACTAAAGACTTCCGTGGAGAGGAACACTATTGAGTTCAACTTATTTTTGGCAGGCTTAGCCTTGTAGCTGAGTCTCTCTATTATGTAGAAAGCAAATAACCTATCCAATGCAATTACCCCAGAGGTTGTGAGCCAAATTTTAGAGTGATTAGTGGTTGGTTTTACAATTATGCAGTTGCTGTGATGACCAATTAGAAAGAGTGTACAACAAGGTGAGAGCAGTTCCATTGGATAAAGACTGTGACAGGGATGCACATGGCCTAGTATGCGACAAGTCAAGTCAGGCTTACCGTGAGTGTAGTGGCCAGGGCGACGTGTGTTATCCTGCCCTTGACGACGAACCTGACATACTCTGGTTGCTCTTCATATCGTACAAGTCTTTCGCCTTTTACTAAAGACTTCCGTGGAGAGGAACACTATTGAGTTCAACTTATTTTTGGCAGGCCTAGCCTTGTAGCTGCGCCTCTCTATTATGTGGAAAGCAAAGAACCTATCCAATGCAATTACCCCAGAGGTCGTGAGCCAAATTTTGGCTTGTGATCTAGAGTCACATTTTAGAGTGATTAGTGGCTAGTTTTACAATTATGCAGTTGCTGTGATGACCAATTAGAAAGAGTGTACAACAAGGTGAGAGCAATTCCATTGGATAAAGACTGTGACAGGGATGCACATGGCCTAGTATGCAACAGGCCAAGTCAGGCTTCCCGTGAGTGTAGTTGCCAGGGCGATGTGTGTTATCCTGCCCTTGACAATGATCCTGACATACTCGGGTTTCTCTTCATATCGTACAAGTCTTTCGCCTTTTACTAAAGACTTCCATGGAGAGGAACACTATTGAGTTCAACTTATTTTTGGCAGGCTTAGCCTTGTAGCTGAGCCTCTCTATTATGTGGAAGGCAAAGAACCTATCCAATGCAATTACCCCAGAGGTCGTGAGCCAAATTTTAGAGTCATTAGTGGCTAGTTTTACAATTATGCAGTTGCTGTGATGACCAATTAGAAAGAGTGTACAACAAGGTGAGAGCAATTCCATTGGATAAAGACTGTGACAGGGATGCACATGGCCTAGTATGCAACAGGCCAAGTCAGGCTTCCCGTGAGTGTAGTGGCCAGGGCGACATGTGTTATCCTGCCCTTGACGATGATCCTGACATACTCGGGTTTCTCTTCATATCGTACAAGTCTTTCGCCTTTTACTAAAGACTTCCGTGGAGAGGAACACTATTGAGTTCAACTTATTTTTGGCAGGCTTAGCCTTGTAGCTGAGCCTCTCTATTATGTGGAAAGCAAAGAACTTATCCAATGCAATTACCCCAGAGGTCGTGAGCCAAATTTTAGAGTGATTAGTGGTTAGTTTTACTATTATGCAGCTGCTGTGATGACCAATTAGAAAGAGTGTACAACAAGGTGAGAGCAATTCCATTGGATAAAGACTGTGACAGGGATGCACATGGCCTAGTATGCAACAGGCCAAGTCAGGCTTCCCGTGAGTGTAGTTGCCAGGGCGATGTGTGTTATCCTGCCCTTGACAATGATCCTGACATACTCGGGTTTCTCTTCATATCGTACAAGTCTTTCGCCTTTTACTAAAGACTTCCATGGAGAGGAACACTATTGAGTTCAACTTATTTTTGGCAGGCTTAGCCTTGTAGCTGAGCCTCTCTATTATGTGGAAGGCAAAGAACCTATCCAATGCAATTACCCCAGAGGTCGTGAGCCAAATTTTAGAGTCATTAGTGGCTAGTTTTACAATTATGCAGTTGCTGTGATGACCAATTAGAAAGAGTGTACAACAAGGTGAGAGCAATTCCATTGGATAAAGACTGTGACAGGGATGCACATGGCCTACTATGCAACAGGCCAAGTCAGGCTTCCCGTGAGTGTAGTGGCCAGGGCGACGTGTGTTATCCTGCCCTTGACGATGATCCTGACATACTCGAGTTTCTCTTCATATCGTACAAGTCTTTCGCCTTTTACTAAAGACTTCCGTGGAGAGGAACACTATTGAGTTCAACTTATTTTTGGCAGGCTTAGCCTTGTAGCTGAGCCTCTCTATTATGTAGAAAGCAAAGAACCTATCCAGTGCAATTTGACTTGCGATCTAGAGTCACATTTTAGAGTGATTAGTGGCTAGTTTTACAATTATGCAGCTGCTGTGATGACCAATTAGAAAGAGTGTACAACAAGGTGAGAGCAATTCCATTGGATAAAGATTGTGACAGGGATGCACATGGCCTAGTATGCAACAGGCCAAGACAGGCTTCCCGTGAGTGTAGTAGCCAGGGCGACGTGTGTTATCCTGCCCTTGACGATAATCCTGACATACTCGGGTTTCTCTTCATATCGTACAAGTCTTTCGCCTTTTACTAAAGACTTCCGTGGAGAGGAACACTATTGAGTTCAACTTATTTTTGGCAGGCTTAGCCTTGTAGCTGAGCCTCTCTATTATGTAGAAAGCAAAGAACCTATCCAATGCAATTTGACTTGCGATCTAGAGTCACATTTTAGAGTGATTAGTGGCTAGTTTTACAATTATGCAGTTGCTGTGATGACCAATTAGAAAGAGTGTACAACAAGGTGAGAGCAATTCCATTGGATAAAGACTGTGACAGGGATGCACATGGCCTAGTCAGGCTTCCCGTGAGTGTAGTGGCCAGGGCGACGTGTGTTATCCTGCCCTTGACGATGATCCTGACATACTCAGGTTTCTCTTCATATCGTACAAGTCTTTCGCCTTTTACTAAAGACTTCCGTGGAGAGGAACACTATTGAGTTCAACTTATTTTTGGCAGGCTTAGCCTTGTAGCTGAGCCTCTCTATTATGTGGAAAGCAAAGAACCTATCCAATGCAATTTGGCTTGCGATCTAGAGTCACATTTTAGAGTGATTAGTGGCTAGTTTATAATTATGCAGTTGCTGTGATGACCAATTAGAAAGAGTGTACAACAAGGTGAGAGCAATTCCATTGGATAAAGACTGTGACAGGGATGCACATGGCCTAGTATGCAACAGGCCAAGTCAGGCTTCCCGTGAGTGTAGTAGCCAGGGCGACGTGTGTTATCCTGCCCTTGACGATGATCCTGACATACTCAGGTTTCTCTTCATATCGTACAAGTCTTTCGCCTTTTACTAAAGACTTCCGTGGAGAGGAACACTATTGAGTTCAACTTATTTTTGGCAGGCTTAGCCTTGTAGCTGAGCCTCTCTATTATGTGGAAAGCAAAGAACCTATCCAATGCAATTTGGCTTGCGATCTAGAGTCACATTTTAGAGTGATTAGTGGCTAGTTTTACAATTATGCAGTTGCTGTGATGACCAATTAGAAAGAGTGTACAACAAGGTGAGAGCAATTCCATTGGATAAAGACTGTGACAGGGATGCACATGGCCTAGTATGCAACAGGCCAAGTCAGGCTTCCCGTGAGTGTAGTAGCCAGGGCGACGTGTGTTATCCTGCCCTTGACGATGATCCTGACATACTCAGGTTTCTCTTCATATCGTACAAGTCTTTCGCCTTTTACTAAAGACTTCCGTGGAGAGGAACACTATTGAGTTCATCTTATTTTTGGCAGGCTTAGCCTTGTAGCTGAGCCTCTCTATTATGTAAAACCCAAATAACCTATCCAATGCAATTACCCCAGAGGTTGTGAGCCAAATTTTAGAGTGATTAGTGGTTGGTTTTACAATTATGCAGTTGCTGTGATGACCAATTAGAAAGAGTGTACAACAAGGTGAGAGCAATTCCATTGGCTAAAGATTGTGACAGGGATGCACATGGCCTAGTATGCAACAGGCCAAGTCAGGCTTCCCGTGAGTGTAGTGGCCAGGGCGACGTGTGTTATCCTGCCCTTGACGATGATCCTGACATACTCGGGTTTCTCTTCATATCGTACAATTTTTTCGCCTTTTACTAAAGACTTCCGTGGAGAGGAACACTATTGAGTTCAACTTATTTTTGGCAGGCTTAGCCTTGTAGCTGAGCCTCTCTATTATGTGGAAAGCAAAGAACCTATCCAATGCAATTTGGCTTGCGATCTAGAGTCACATTTTAGAGTGATTAGTGGCTAGTTTTACAATTATGCAGTTGCTGTGATGACCAATTAGAAAGAGTGTACAACAAGGTGAGAGCAATTCCATTGGATAAAGACTGTGACAGGGATGCACATGGCCTAGTATGCAACAGGCCAAGTCAGGCTTCCCGTGAGTGTAGTAGCCAGGGCGACGTGTGTTATCCTGCCCTTGACGATGATCCTGACATACTCAGGTTTCTCTTCATATCGTACAAGTCTTTCGCCTTTTACTAAAGCCTTCCGTGGAGAGGAAAACTATTGAGTTCATCTTATTTTTGGCAGGCTTAGCCTTGTAGCTGAGCCTCTCTATTATGTAGAAAGCAAATAACCTATCCAATGCAATTACCCCAGAGGTTGTGAGCCAAATTTTAGAGTGATTAGTGGTTGGTTTTACAATTATGCAGTTGCTGTGATGACCAATTAGAAAGAGTGTACAACAAGGTGAGAGCAGTTCCATTGGATAAAGACTGTGACAGGGATGCACATGGCCTAGTATGCGACAAGTCAAGTCAGGCTTACCGTGAGTGTAGTGGCCAGGGCGACGTGTGTTATCCTGCCCTTGACGACGAACCTCACATACTCTGGTTGCTCTTCATATCGTACAAGTCTTTCGCCTTTTACTAAAGACTTCCGTGGAGAGGAACACTATTGAGTTCAACTTATTTTTGGCAGGCCTAGCCTTGTAGCTGCGCCTCTCTATTATGTGGAAAGCAAAGAACATATCCAATGCAATTACCCCAGAGGTCGTGAGCCAAATTTTGGCTTGTGATCTAGAGTCACATTTTAGAGTGATTAGTGGCTAGTTTTACAATTATGCAGTTGCTGTGATGACCAATTAGAAAGAGTGTACAACAAGGTGAGAGCAATTCCATTGGATAAAGACTGTGACAGGGATGCACATGGCCTAGTATGCAACAGGCCAAGTCAGGCTTCCCGTGAGTGTAGTTGCCAGGGCGATGTGTGTTATCCTGCCCTTGACAATGATCCTGACATACTCGGGTTTCTCTTCATATCGTACAAGTCTTTCGCCTTTTACTAAAGACTTCCATGGAGAGGAACACTATTGAGTTCAACTTATTTTTGGCAGGCTTAGCCTTGTAGCTGAGCCTCTCTATTATGTGGAAGGCAAAGAACCTATCCAATGCAATTACCCCAGAGGTCGTGAGCCAAATTTTAGAGTCATTAGTGGCTAGTTTTACAATTATGCAGTTGCTGTGATGACCAATTAGAAAGAGTGTACAACAAGGTGAGAGCAATTCCATTGGATAAAGACTGTGACAGGGATGCACATGGCCTAGTATGCAACAGGCCAAGTCAGGCTTCCCGTGAGTGTAGTGGCCAGGGCGACATGTGTTATCCTGCCCTTGACGATGATCCTGACATACTCGGGTTTCTCTTCATATCGTACAAGTCTTTCGCCTTTTACTAAAGACTTCCGTGGAGAGGAACACTATTGAGTTCAACTTATTTTTGGCAGGCTTAGCCTTGTAGCTGAGCCTCTCTATTATGTGGAAAGCAAAGAACTTATCCAATGCAATTACCCCAGAGGTCGTGAGCCAAATTTTAGAGTGATTAGTGGTTAGTTTTACTATTATGCAGCTGCTGTGATGACCAATTAGAAAGAGTGTACAACAAGGTGAGAGCAATTCCATTGGATAAAGACTGTGACAGGGATGCACATGGCCTAGTATGCAACAGGCCAAGTCAGGCTTCCCGTGAGTGTAGTAGCCAGGGCGACGTGTGTTATCCTTCCCTTGACGATAATCCTGGCATACTCGGGTTTCTCTTCATATCGTACAAGTCTTTCGCCTTTTGCTAAAGACTTCCGTGGAGAGGAACACTATTGAGTTCAACTTATTTTTGGCAGGCTTAGCCTTGTAGCTGAGCCTCTCTATTATGTGGAAAGCAAAGAACAGAGAGAAGAAGTGATGAACAGGGCGGATGTAGTAGATTTTATTTAAAGTGTTTAAACAAAAGCAGAAGGTGAAGACTATGTTTTAATTTAAATGATCATCCAAACAGAGGACACATGGGCTGCAGTGTTTCCAACAAAGTGGAATAAAGGTTGAAATTCTCCCAACATGCATCAGGAACAAGGAAATAAAACCTCTGCATCTTTAAAAAGGACAAACTTTGCAGTTATTTGAATCATAAAAAGCATTAAACCAGCATGCATCCTTGCAGAAAGCTAGCTTTAAACATGTCTAACATATGTTAGCTGAGGCAACATTTCCTGTTTTGTTTGTCTCAGTTCAAACTCCACTGACAGCTCGGCTAAAGCTAACACACTCTGCAACACACATTTAACATGTTTAGCTCTTAAAGCCGAACAAAGTTAGCCAACTATTCTGGGACAAGCATGCATAAAACCCGGGTTAAATCCCTCCATTAAGTGTGCAAGTTAGGTAATAATGTAAAGAGCGAGCTAGCATCTGAGCTAACTGTGCTAGCACGCAGCATCTGGACGTGCAAAGCTAAGATGTTTTAACTTTGCGACGCTGCAGAAATAAAGCAATTTAACAGTCTATAAAGATATATTAAGATGTTAGCTTTGAGCAGCAGGTGTGAGTGACCTCTCTGTACCTGGACGTGGTTGTCCACAGCGGCGTAAGCAGCCAGTTTCTTCGCCTCCTCTGCCATGTTGAAGGAGCGGCTGAAGAACGACACGTATTTGTGGCTGCAGACAGCTGCCGCCAGCCTCCAGGGGTACATCTCTCTCTCTCCTCCTCTCTCTCTCTCTCTCCTCCTCTCTCTCTCTCTCTGTCCTCTCTCCTATTCGATGCGACCTTGCTCATCGATCCTCCCCCTCGAACGGAAATCGCCGAGTGTGCTCCATCTTTGCAGGACGTCCGAAAAGCTGCAGAGGATTGTTAGAGCTTAACCCTCTGTGCAACATTAGTGAGCTGTCTAACTGGGAAAAACAAAGGTGCATGTTGTAGTGAAGGGGTTGCCAAACTTTTCCATGCAAAGGACCAGAGGCGTGTGCAGACTTTTTTTTTTTTTTTTTTTTAACTTGGGTGCCCAAACTGGGGGCGCCGACTTTTGCAGGGGTGGCCTGAAGTGTTATATGTGTTGCGACCTAGAAATATTAGTAATTCAATTTGACAGAAGAAAGCACACTACACTATAAGTTAGAAAATACTGTATATATTGGAGCGCTGGTGATGCAGTGGTTAGTGCGCACGCTCCATGTATGGAGGCTGTCGTCTCAAGCGGGCGGCCCGGGCTCACATCCCACCTGTGGCTTCCTCCCTGCATGTCGTTCCCCACTCTCTCTCCCTGATTTCTGACTCTATCCACTGTCATATCTCTCCATTAAAGGCATGAAAAGCCCAAAAATAAATCTTAAAAAAAAAAAGTACTGTATATAATATTATTTCACATTTGTTTAATTTGTTAATTAAAAAAACATACAGGTACTGTAATGTCATGTTAGTTTACACAGAAATTAAAAAGTTCTTATTAACTCTTTTAATTTTAGGTTTTGATATATGACGTCATCGGCCTGCGTGCAGAGGTGACGTAAATGGTCGTGGTCGTGGTCAAGAGATAACGTGCATGTATGCCGTTTTTTTGTGAGGACCCGATGCTTCTTAAGAAAGATAATCATAAAAAAAATACAGCATCGGGAAGAATAAAGTTGCCAAATGGAAGACAGAGTCCTGGTCTTTTCATGGGTGCAACATATGCTCGCACACACACATACACACACACACACACACACACACACACACACACACACACACACACACACACACACACACACACACACACACACACAAATGTCAATTATTTACCCTTTCTTACTTCACCAATCATATCTCAACTCACTCCCTACACACATTCAACACTGCACTGACCCTCCTACTTTCAAATCACTGATCAACACTCACCTCTTTAAAAAAGCTTATCATGTATGATTGTGATGTATTTTCTGTTTTCTGTAGTTTTACCTTTATTGTTGTTATCTTTATGATTTATGTGTAATGTTGCAATGTCTGTTAGTCTGTCCTTACTGTGCTGTTCTCTGTTTTTTTTTAACAATTTGTAAAGTGTCTTTGAGTTTTTGAAAAGCGCTTATAAATAAAATGTATTACATCTACTTTATAACACGAGATCGCATCGTTCTTTTAACGTCATGTCTTGCCTCCTCGTCGTAGCGGTTAGTGTGTAGACCGTTCAGGACTGTTCCACTCGCTCGAGGTGAATTCTCCTGATGATTTCCTGCTGCGTTCTCACATCAGCTCACTCAGGCGGGGGGCTGACAGGAGAAACTCTGGATGAAGTCTGAGCAGTGGTGGGCGGTTCTAGAGTCTGTTGAGGTCACATGCAAAAATTCACACGGGCCCCTCAAATTTAGTAGGGCATTTTTTTGAAAATGAAAAAACTAATTTTTTTCTTCATTTTAATTTAGTCAAAAAATTTGCATTTTTGAAGTTGAAAACTAAAATGCGTAAATAAAATATATGAGTCATAATTTTATTTTTGAGTCAAATAATACACCCATATTGTGAAAATTTAAAATAATTTCTGTTAATGCATTTTCATTTTCAAATTAGCGTTATCATTTGAATTCTGATCCATACAAAGAAGCTTTCACTATTATATCATAAATAATCTGACACCAACTATTTTTTCTTAATGTGAGTTTTTTAAAATTTCCTAAATTTTCATTAGTATTGTTTTCAATATATATATATATATATATATATATATATATAAAAACACTAAAAACATAAATTTTCCTTTTGTGACTTTCTTGCTGTAAGTTGTCAGAGCAATAATGCATGAGATGCTTAACAGCACAAGAATGAGTGCTACCAGAAGGGGTCCCCTTAGGGAGGTTTCTCACTGTCATTCATTGCAAACTTTGCACATTTTGAGCTACTGTTGGTTTAGAGTTTGTCACCCTTCAGGGGCCCCAAGCAGTAGCCTGGAGTTTGGTGCAAGTTTGAAGATCTATATTTTCATTTAGCACTTATGTTTTGTTGTGTGCGGCTGTGACTCAGTGGTAGAGTCGGTCGTCTCTCAACCTAAAGGTCAGGGGTTCGATCCCCAGCTCCTGCAGCCACATGTCCGACGTGTCCTTTGGCAAGACACTTAACCCCAAGTTGCTCCCACTGCTTATTCAATGGTGTATGAATGTGATTAGTTACTTCTGATGGACTCTTTACTCAGAAGTCTCTACCATCAGGGTGTGACTGTGTAGGTGTGACCTGCGGTGTAAAAATGCTTTGAGTAGTTAGAAGATGAGAAAATAAATATACAAGCTCAAGTCCTTCTACGTTTTCTACCTGATTTGAGACGTCTTAGCTGAAAATGAGCAAAAGCTTTCAACTCCACAAATCCTGAGTTTCATGCTCTCTATCAGAACTATGATAAGTTACACTGTCCAAATCAATTAAAAATTAAAACCGCATGCGGTGATGAAGGGCCACCCCTGTGCATGTCAATCATGGATGTGTTCAGGGCGGGCCCTGTATCATGTATGAGAAATTTTAATATGATTGAACACTGCATGGCAGAGATATAACCATTTATTTTTTTGGCAAGTTGCCAAAATGCATTTCAAACTTTGAACGCACGCCACGGCCACGCCCTTTGATGAAATAAAGTGCAGAGTACAATGGGATGTGTTGAACATGTCTTGAACACACTTGACACTGAGTTTGCGTCGAACGGATGAACGCTTTCGGACTAGCTTTATTTTTCACTTCTGCCAGTCTTTAATTTTATACATATGTTTATGTATTTTAGTTTGACTTAAACTGTATTTCTGTTTTCAAAAACAACATTTTATTCATATTTATCTATCCAGTTAGCTGCTCGACGTTCTATGGTGGATGCTCTTGTTGGTGGATGGTCTTCTGGATGAGCCCAAAATCCACATTTTACCAAAACCTGACAGAAAGGTCACACCACCCCTATAAAGATAAACAGAGCTTTTTTTTCGGCGAGATTCCTCTCCCGCAGCCGCCCTGTCTCTCACCCACCCCTGAGACCGGGGGCCAGGGAGAGGAATCTCGCGCGAGATTCCTCTCCCGCAGCCGCCCTGTCTCTCACCCACCCCTGAGACCGGGGGTTCCCTCTTTCCCTCTTTCCCTCTTTCCCTCTTTCCCTCTTTCCCTCTTTCCCTCTTTCCCTCTTTCCCTCTTTCCCTCTTTCCCTCTTTCCCTCCCGTGCAAAGCATGAAAAAGCCAGAAAACAAAAGCAGAAAAACAGCAAATTATACAAAAGACAAAAATTGATGATTTTATTGCAGATTTTGTACATTTCTGCCACAAAGCAAATCAACTTTGTTGCTAGTCCTGTACAAGACTCTAATCACTATTTAACTAACACGCTAGCATTTAAAGGGTTACAATCCTGAAAATAATTGACTGTTTGGTAGTTTTGAGCAAGTTGAAAGTTGACTTAGTTAACTTCACAGCAGAAAACTATGAATACATTTGAGGAGGGCACAAGGGTTCTAGCAGTGGTGTTGTCTTACCTTGATATACTGTAGAAGAAGCTTGTCACAAGGCAGGATACTGCTTTCCACTGTGGCAGCGAGAATCACAAAGAACTCCAAACACTTCCCTGTCAATTCAATTAGAATGATTACAGCCAAAAAATGCCATTGGAAAAACATCAGTGATTAACGTATAAGACGGACAAGGCATCAAAGGTATATTCCAATACAGTTTAATTCATGATACACCACAAAGCATTATCTCTGTCTTGAAATAAAACATGACACTAAATATGTTCGTAAATTTACAAGTTACAAGATTTTTCTTTTTTTGCGTGGCCCTAATCCTTCGTCATACACTTGTACATCATAAAATGGGTTTTTCATGAAAGACACACCTTCTCATAGACTGAAAGGGAAGGTCTGCAGTCGTATTTCTTGTGCAGGTCCAGGAGCTGACGGAGGTGAGACACCAGGGACTTGAGACTCTCCACCTCTTTGGAATCATAATTATCCTCCTTAAAAAGAACAAAATTAAAACAAAGGTCAGGGTAGGCTATAGGGCTGTGCAAGTAAGTGCAGTTACATCGTTATCCCAATGAAAGGATTTGCAACAATCACATTGCTGTCGTCAGAATAAAATTTTATTCATGCAGACAAGCAATGCTTTCATTCAGCATTTGTACATTTAACTGTGATTGGTTCAGACTAGACTATGTGGTTATATGTCAGTTGCAAGTTTAAATTATGTAAACCAAATTTTGCATAATATGTGACCTTTAAGTTGTAGACACAGAGCTGGCCATAACAATTTTGGTTGACCCTTATATTGCAGACAGTATTCATAAATATAAAGATGTGTGCCAGTCCAACAGAATGCCTTTATTTTAAAAATAAAAACTCTATTTCTTATAAATACAAATAACTAGTGTAACAGAACTAACATCAAACAGGGCAGGGAGCAAAAATTGTCCCAGACGGCCCAGGGATGGCTTTAAATGTTTTATGACTGCATCTGGAGAGAGAAGATGAGTATTTGTGAAACAATGGGCATTTTATAATATAGTGCGAACACAACACAAAATGAAGAAACATCCAAACATTGCATCCAAATAAAGTTAAGTACCTGTTCTCGGGCAAACCCTCTGTGAAGCATCTGACGACGACAGAAGAAATAAGCTCTCTTCGACTATTGTTGAGAAACAAAAGAAAAACAAAGACCGCTTAGTATGTTAAAACCTTTATCGCATTCTTAAGTATTGAGCAGGCAAGGAAAGCAAAAACAAGATCTACACAACAAGAAGCTCCCATTTGAAGGATTTATTAAGTGATGTTTCGAGCCAACTGAGGATGAGCATGTTGGCACGATGGCGTCTTGGTGTGCAAAATCAGGAGTAAAATATGTTACTTAATGTGAAGAAATCTTTACATTTAATGCATGCAAGATCCATTTACCACTGTAATAAATGTTGATCGCTTACCATGTTTGTTTCTGTCTGGACGAGACAGAAGACTGAAGACACATCCACAGAGTAACAAACAGTCATCGATGCAGAAATCATATTTGCAGTGAGTTGATCTGAAAAATCATAAAGCTTTATGTTGAGTTCAGGACAGCCTCGTGAAAATCATATATCACAGTTCTTTAAAAGCGTTTGTACAAATACCTGATAGTCGTCTTGTGTACTCAGTGTAATCATCCTCATGCTGCTTTTTTCTTGGCTGTGAAACATATATCATTATTTAAGTCCCATTTCTCTGTATAAATCACAGCTGTAGTATGTTTTACATCACTGATACATGGAGGCAGAGTCGCACTCCGTGGTTAGTTCAAAGTCATGAACGGCCAGATCGGGCCAACAGTGAATCATGACCAGGAAGTGAAGGTCCCAAAGACTCAGTGTCCTTACCCAGACAAAAAGAAAATGACAAAAAGAGGCTCAAATACTTGTCCAGATGTGTATCACAGCTTCAATTAAGAGCAAAGAACTCACCTCACTGTCAAGAACATACAGGAGATTTCCCACCACCAACATCTTCACTTCTTTAAAACATTGTAAGAGAAATTAAACAATCGTCACACAATCTTTTCCAACAGGCCTCTTAACTTTCATGTTGTGTTTCTATTAGTTATTCTCTCTTTAACCCATTAGAAATCAAAAAGTTTATTTACAAAGCACTTATCAAACACCAATGCTAAAAAGTGCTTTACATAATGTACAAATCCCAACAATACACAAAAGGTCTCAATTAAACCCCAAAACAAAAATGTAGCAATAAACAATACATAAGGCTTTCACACTTGCAGAAAACTCCTGAAAAAGAGCCAAATTTCACAGACTGCACCCAGAGTTTCTCCTGCCAGACCCCTAGTTTGCTCATTCTCTACCGTCAAAAGAAAGAAAAATGCCAGAAAACAAAAGCAGAAAAACAGCAAATGTTAATTTTTTTCCACAAAGGTGTCCAGAGGGAATATCTGACAATAAATATAATTACAGCCAAACCCAGTTTAAAATGCAGTCGGAAAAACATCAGTGATAAACGTATAAGATGGACAAGGCAGCAAGGATATCTTCCAATACAGTTTAATTCATGGATACACCCATGAATATAATTTTTTCAAGCGCCGTAATGAAACAGTAACTCACCAAGTGTTTGCATGGCCCAGACTGAACATCACCACTGTACTGCAGCCCTTGATGTGGTAATCATTGCTCAAGCAGAAGTCTATCTTGATTTGAGACTGGAGCCGAGTGTGTAGCGAGGTGGGATTAAAGTTTTGCTTATCAGAAAATAAAAAATAACCCTAACAGAAGAGGGTCTCGACTAACCTCTTTCAAAGATCCTACATCCATTTTTTCTATGGCTGTGATGACAAAAATAAAAATTAATGTTTCATTTGGTCAACAATAAGGCAAAGTTTTAAATGTGGAAAAACCCATCTTTACATGAGTAGAAACACATTGTATATCCCTGTTGACAAAAACACAACACATATTCTCTACCAAAGCCTAAAAAAGAAGAACCACATCTTTCTGTAGGTAATGAAATCCATTGGGATTATTACAGCTGGTGACATCATCAAAGCCATAGCTGAAATCAGACAAACATTTCATGGCCAGACACAGGCCTTCACTTGTAGTGTGTCTTATAAAGACTCTTACCCTGGTGAGAAGGATTCTCTTGTGGGGGACTGTTAGGGACCAAGGAGTAAGGCACGACACACAGGAGTAAGTTTAAAGAAAAGGTAGGTTTTTATTTGACCCAAAAATAGAAAACCAAGTTTACAAACCAAACAGACCTTGTCATCCGTCTCCAAGGTGAACTCTTGAGCAAGAAGGTAGTACCGGAAGGAATCAAGGGCCCACTTGATAGCCAGTGCCTCCTTCTCCACCGTCAAATATCGAACCTCCCTGGGGAACAGTTTCCGGATGATGTAGGCGACTGGATGCCGATCATCCTGAAGTCCCTGGAGTAACAGCTCCCAAAGCCCTGTCAGAAGCATCAGTTTGCAGAAAAAAATCTTCATCAAAGTTTGGGCTGTACAGAAGAGGTTGCTTAGTTAGTAATTCCTGGATATCACTGAAAGCTGCCACCTCTGTCCACTGGATCTGATTGGGACTCCGGGATCTAGTCAGGTCCGTGAGAAGCGCTGCCCTGTTGGAGAAATTGGGTATGAAGTGGTGATAGAAGCCTGAGAGCCCAAAAAAGATCGGAGCTGCTTCCTCGTTTGTGGCAGGGGACAGGACTCGATGGCCTGGATTTTGTTGACCTGAGGGCGTACAACCCCATTGCAGATGACGTGGCCCATGTACTTTGTTTCTGCTGCAGCAAAGATGCACTTCGTTAGGTTGACAGTCAGCCCGGCAGAATGAAGGCGATCCAAGACAGCTTGCAGGTGTTCCTAAAACCGTTCGTACGCACACCTGCACGCAATGTTCCCTTGATAAATCACGATCCACCTGGAAATGTGCGCATGTAGATTAGTCCCATGTTCCGCCCTCTACACGCCCACAATCAACCATAAACGGTCAATGCAAAGCAGCTTGTGAATGAAGCATACAAACGAGGGGGCACATCAAAGGTTTCCAGCGCTGGATCGTGGCGAAACCCGGAAGTTTAGATGAAGAAACAAAACTTTCTGACCCAGAAACGGAGGAGTTTGTGAATGAAATGAAGGATAAAATGGACATATATCGATAGTTTACTGCAGCAGGAGGATCACAAACTTAAGAAAAATCAGAGAATGACAACCCCATTACGCACGAGTATATCTGCAATGTTTACATGTTTACGGGACCCACACTGACTTCATATTGTCAGAGTGCTCACATTAGTCAGCAGTCTCCCTCACTATATCATATTAGTAATCAAAAGTTTGATCAACGAACAAAAACGTTTGATTGTTGGTCCCTTTTTTTTCGTGGGAAACTTCATCTGTTCTGTGACTAATTATGAGGCCTAATGATCCTGTCAGAGATGCTCCGACTTAATGTCCACACTTGACTTATTTACAAATTAAGTACGTGCAGGAATAGGTTATCAAAGAGAGAAATTAAATTAATGTACCTGAAATCAATGCAGAACCTCCATTCTTCTTTGGTACAAGCACCATTGGATTACACCACTGGCTCTTTGAAGCCTTGATGATCCCCAGGGAAGGCATCAGGTTAATCTCCCTTCTCAGTGAGGCCAGCAGGCGCTCAGGGATCCTGTAACTTAATCTTTTCACAGAAGCACCTTCTCTAACAACAATGTCATGTTCAACAATATTTGTTCTCCCAGGATTCTCCTGGAAAACATCTGAATTACAGATAGATCTCACCTGAAGCCGTTGGCCGTCTGATGGTCTAACAAGTCACTAGAGAGGTAAGTATTGCTCATCCACTTCTTCATCCAGCACACTTCTTATTAGCATCACTTCTGTTTTTCTTTCAGGTCGCTGCACCCACTCTTGTAAGAGATCTATGTGAAGTACCCTACTGGAGCTTGAGTGCCTTGGTGTCAATACCTGGTAACTGGTTGGCCCAAGTTTCTTTAGGATTTTGAACAGTCCTTGCCATTTAGCCAACAGTTTGTTAGGACCAGCACTTTCTGTCCTGGGTCGAAGAATCTCTGCCTGGCTGGCTTGTCGTACCAGGACTTCTGTTGCTGCTGGGCATCCGCCACGTGCGATTGGGCCAGCTCACCCATTTTCTCCAGCCGCTCTCTCATCTGGATGACATAGGATACAATGTTAACAGACCCCACCCTCCCCTTGCCCCATCCCAAAACTCTCTCAACAGTGCCAACGACCCCCGAACTTCATGTCTGTACAAAAGTTCAAAAGGAGAGAAACCAGTGGAGGATTGGGGTACTTCTCTCTATGCAAAAAAGGAGGTATGGCAGCCATTGATCCCAGTCTGTACCAGTGTTGTTTACCCACTTCCGGAGCATCTGTTTCAGGGTCTGGTTAAAGCGCTCTGTTAGCATCATCCGTTTGAGGAACATATGGTGTAGTCCTGAGGCTCCTGATATCCAGTAACTGGTACACCTGTTTCAGCAGAGTAGACATCAAGTTAGTTCCCTGATCAGTTAGTATTTCACAAGGGAAGCCAGCCCTTGAAAAGAACTGTAGCGTGGATGGCTTTTAGTGGAAAGACTTCTGGATACTTGGTAGCAAAGTCTGTTATAACCAGCATATAACAGTTCCCTGCTTTGCTTCTCTCTATGGGACCAAAAATGTCCATCCAAGGGCGCTCAAATGGGGTGCCAATACTGGGTAGTGGTTGAAGTTGAGCTCTGGGGGTGTTTTAGCAGATGTTATTTGGCACTGAAGGCAACTTTCACAAACCTGAGCAACATGTCTGCGCAGGCCAGGCCAGTGGAAATGTTTTTTAATGCGAGCTGTGGTTTTGTGGGCCCAGGTGGCCAGCCCAGGGAACTGAGTGCCCCAAGGAAAGTGTGGTTTTTCTAGCTGCCTGGGGAACCACTAGCTGCAACGCTGACTCTTGTTGATGATAGAGGATGCCATTTTGCAGGATATACTCATCACTTACGATGTCCAACTCAGCTTCCGGCTCCTTCTCCTTTGCTTTCTGGAAAAGAGAGACCAAAGACGGATTAGTTTTCTGCATATCACTTATATTACCTGGAACTTGAAACCCTAGTGGTAACTCTGGCTCAGTGCTGGTTGGTGGTGTCATCACTGTCTTTTGGAATTTCTTGTGCCTTCTCTGTCTGCGGGTTTTCCGAGACTTCCCAGGTGTGGTCTCCAACTCCTCATTGCAAAGGAGCTCATTGGATTGCATGGCCTGCATTCTGTTTACCACAGCGTTACACTTTCTGCTTTTAACTGGTAGGTCTCTTTCTAGAACAGAATTAAAAGGCAGATTATCAGCAACCCCAATGTTCAAATGGTAAGTTTGACCTTTTACCTTAATGTAGATGTCAGCTGTTGGATAAGGCTTCTCGTCTCCATGAACACAACAGATAAGGATGGTGTCACTGCTGCTGACAATGTTGGGTGGTACAAACTTCCTGTGTACCAGTGTCTAATCACTCCCAGAGTCAAGCAAGGCCCTAAGAATGGTTCCATTAACTTCAATGTTTTGCATTTTAATATAAAAATCATTTTTAAGCACATTTGTGTCATCTTAACTGAGATGAGTTGAGTATGGCCTTCAAGTCCACGTAAATAACAAATTAGCTTTTTGATGGAGGGTTTTGTTGGCCTGCTAGCTGGCTGACCCCTCCCACATGGGAGGCTTACCCACACTGGATGCTTCCCCCTGTGGGAACTGTTGGGCTGGTTTGTGGCTGTCCTTTGTCTGCCTCCATGCATTGTAGCTCCATGGTTGACCCTTCTTCCGTGCAGCCACAGAGACATCGCCCAGCTTGGTAGTCCCCGTTGCTGAATCTGTGGGGACAACATTCTCAAATATTGTTGTAGGATGGTTATTTCACTTACTTCTTGGATGCTTTTACCTTTTGGCTGGATCCATTTCCCAAAGAGCTCCTTGAGCATCACATACAACTCTTTAGGGCTCTCATCAGGGTTGATGTCCAGGGAGCAGAATCTTTGCCTGTAAGTCTCAGGATTAATGTAATTTTTAGCAAGAATGGCAGACTTTATTCATAATTAAGAGAGTCATCAATGTCCATATGCATATAAGTACCTCTAGTTTACAAAACAAATTATAAGAACTAGGCCTATAAAAGAGGTCAACTTAATATAACTTTAAATCAACAAGATGTCAACTAAGGTATGGACTCAAAAAACAGACCTGATGTCTGAATGAAGGTTTCCATTTCTTCACAGACCACCAGAAACTGTCCGTCCAGGTAAACATCAATGGCGTCCACTTCAGTTTCTGAAATGCAAAGTATGTGACTCATCAGAATCCTATAGAATCAGTTAAATTAATTATTTTCAATAGGTATACAGAGGAGCAGAGATTGCGATATCTGGTTAAATTATCTGATTTGTGTATTTATTTTCTCTGGTACCATAGCTGTCCGTCTTTTCAATCTTTGACCTGGCGCTTTGCATTGTGGGAAACAGTCAGCGAAGACTGGTCTGATGATCTACTGAATATTTTGCCAGAGAAATCAGTACGTACTCAAGTATAGTAGATGTTTCAAAAACAGCCTGAGAATTTGTTGAACCTTCTTTCTGATACAGGCCCCTGACAGATAGCAAACAGTGAGTCAGAGACGAGAGGAACTTACTGAGATGACCAGAAGCAGCAAGATGGTTTGATAACTCTGATCAAAACAGGATAACCATTTCATCAGCAACAACACTCCAGTTTGAACCACTGGAGGAGGAGGAGAGACTGGGATCTGCCTGTATCTGAAAAAAAAAAACCAGCAGTTCCACACTTACAAATTGGCACACTAGTGTTCACATTGATTGATTGGACTTTGTCAGAAAAAGTCTGACTCCCTGCAGACCGAAGCTTGGAATTTTCCACATCGCTAGATACATGGAAAGAAATGTCAATCTCAATGTTTGTAAAGTAGTTAGCACAACTGTCTAGGAAGGTTGTAGAAAGGCAACTCAGCAGAAGAAGATTTTCCAAGAGGTGAGTATACAGTGATTAAACGTGTTAACTTAACAAAACAACAAAAGTTCAATGTAAATAAGGCAACTTACTTCATGATTAAATCAGACTAAGAAACATGTTAAAGGCAGCATGTCCTCACCTCTCCTCATGCAAGAGCACATGTCTCCTGGCTTTATAGATGGCCCCATTAACAAAATGGCCGCAGCTGGGTGCAGCACAACTCAAGTAGTGGGTTTACACTTTTCTCTTAAAGCAAAGAAATCTACATAAACCCTTAAATTAACCTCGGATCATTTACTCAAATAAATTAACTTTAAATAATTAAATTACATTCTACCAGTAACTCAAACATTAAAGAAATTATTAGAAAGAAAACAGTTCTCAGAAATAAAACCCCTTCAAAATGGTCTGCCCCAGTGATGTCAGCAATGACATCATCAGTCTGATAAATACCCAGGAAGTGCTGGCCTATCCCCTTTTAGCTGCATGGAACCACATGGGAAACTGAACAAAAGAACAAACAGAGGTAAGTATGGATAAGACAATCAATGATATTGTGCAGTTCCAGAAACTAAATAAAAATGACTGAACTAAGTCAAGACTGTATGTTTGCTTTAAGTTAATTTATGCTTTGATGTGAACTGTAACTTATTGCTAACACAAACACACCAGGGATAGTAGTAAGTGCTGCAATGTTACACAAGCAAAAATAATTTAAAGCTAAATACACAACTGTAATTAATGATGTAATTTGATATTAAATACAGTTCATTTCCTGAAAGGATGCATCCGATCCATATGCATAAAATCCAGAAGTCTTGGCTACAATGTTTGCAGTGATAACATGGTGATACTGCAGTTTAATGCCCTCACAGCTGTGATATGAAGATCAGATCACTGTTTGCATCCTCAACAATCAAACTTCTGATTGCATTTCTTTCTATTTTTTTAAATTTCAACATATTACAATCAGTAATAATCAGTAACAATCAGTACAATTGATTAAGAACCTGATTGCTGGTCGGAGAGGACGCTGGCGTGTTTGTTCGCCGCTTCTCCAGCTAAGCCTAAGTGTAGACTACTCTTGATTATTGCTGTATTACTTTGACCTATCCCGCCGTCTCTTGTGTCTTATGATTTAACCTAAGTTTAATCCTAAAGGTTAAATCTCACTTTATAGTTTCTTTTGAGCGCCACATAGCCTACCTGTCGTCGGCACCTGTCAACGCCGGCTTCAGACCTTCGGCCCCTGACCTTCGGCTGCTAGTCCGCTCCCGCGGCTAGCCTAGCTAGCCTTCGCTCCGGTCACTGAGGCTAATGCAGCTATTGTTGGCAACTGACTCGGCTGCCTCCCGTCTTCTACTTTCCGCCTCCACCCAGTCATCCTCTACAGTTCGTCTGGACATCCTTCATTCGGCACCACTTCAGCCCCACTGACTGCTATGCTGTGGACCACCCTGACTTGCCTGTTACTCTGGTTGACAAGCCTGCGGCTACCGGCTAACAACTCCAGGATTAGCGAACCAACATCCCCTGCTGGCATGGCAGTGAAGTACTCCGTCTCACAACTGCTCAAACTCAACAATAACTCCACTCCTGCATGTATCTCCACCATTAAAACCTTTAGACTACTACGACGACCAAGATACATCCACAGAAGCTCCCGGCACAAGTTTGTTTACTCCCGGTCTAGCCAGCATGGCCACTCCATCCCATCACTCTGGTCAGCTGAGCGGACCGACACACCCCCACTACGTCATCATCACAACAACGAGCAGACGCGCTCTCCCTGTCTACGAGCCCTGCCTCGAGCTCCCCTGGACACAAACACCATGCAAACCCACATGAAATTCACTCTGTTTAACACCCGGTCTCTTAACAGCAAAAGTGACATTCTCAATGAATTCATACTGGACAATAAACTGGACTTCCTCTGTCTCACTGAAACTTGGCAACAGCCCCTGGATTATCGCTCACTCAACCTGACCACACCAAATGGATACACTTACATAGACAGACCACGCACTGAGGGCCGAGGTGGCGGCATTGCAGTCATACACAGACAGGACATAAAAACTAGCCTCATCTCCCTTCCTCCTGCTCCCTCATTTGATTCACTTGCTTTTAAACACTCTGGCACCACACAGCTGGTCATGGTTGTTGTCTACCGCCCTCCCAAGCGTAACCCATCATTCCTCTCTGACTTCTCTCATTTCCTGACCCAGCTTTGTGCTCTCTCTCCCTCCATCCTCCTCCTCGGTGATTTTAACATACACTTGGACTCCACAAACTCAACAATATCCACTGAATTCATCAAAATACTGAACTGCTTCAACTTAACTCAACATGTCAACTTCCCCACCCACAACCGCGGTCACATCCTGGATCTAGTCTGTTCCACTGGTCTCTCCATAAATCACCTCTCAGGCATGGATCTTACCATCTCCGACCACCTAGCTATTAACATAAACATTGACATTCCCACCCCCCTGCCAAAACAAAAACCGCTCAATCCACTTCCGCTAACTCAACAATGTCTCTCCTTCCGCTCTATCATCTGCCCTCATGGACAAAATGTCTGCCTTCCCTCCCCGTGACCTCACCGCTCCCTCTCCCACCGACTACTACAATCACACTCTCTCCTCCTGCCTCGACCAGCTCGCACCAATAAAAACCAAAACAATCTCCTTCACCCACTCTGCTCCCTAGTTCACTCCTGACCTCCGTCACATGAAAACCCATGCCCGTCAACTGGAAAGACTACGCAACAAAACCGGACTCACTGTACACGCTCAAGCCTACAAAGATCACCTCCAACAATACAAAGATGCCCTCTCCCACGTCCGATCCACCTACTACTCCCATCTCATACGGTCTGGCTCCAGGAGCCCTAAATCACTATTCTTCACCATCAAAAAACTCCTCAACCCTCTGGACAATGGTTCCCAATCCTTCACAGCAGACAAATGCACCTCCTTCCTGTCATTCTTCTAAACAAAAATAGACAGGTTTCTCTTCATATCGTACAAGTCTTTCGCCTTTTACTAAAGACTTCCGTGGAGAGGAACACTATTGAGTTCAACTTATTTTTGGCAGGCTTAGCCTTGTAGCTGAGCCTCTCTGTTATGTGGAAAGCAAAGAATCTATCCAATGCAATTTGGCTTGTGATCTAGAGTCACATTTTAGAGTGATTAGTGGCTAGTTTTACAATTATGCAGCTGCTGTGATGACCAATTAGAAAGAGTGTACAACACGGTGAGAGCAATTCCATTGGATAAAGACTGTGACAGGGATGCACATGGCCTAGTATGCAACAGGCCAAGTCAGGCTTCCCGTGAGTGTTGTAGCCAGGGCGACGTGTGTTATCCTGCCCTTGACGATGATCCTGACATACTCGGGTTTCTCTTCATATCGTACAAGTCTTTCGCCTTTTACTAAAGACTTCCGTGGAAAGGAACACTATTGAGTTCAACTTATTTTTGGCAGGCTTAGCCTTGTAGCTGAGCCTCTCTATTATGTGGAAAGCAAATAACCTATCCAATGCAATCCAGTGTGTGTAGTGTTGTGGAGGCAAAACCACACACCAAAGTTGGTGTTGACAAGAGACAGGCTGCTCCGACCTCCACCTCACCGGCAAAGAAGTGTGGACAACAGGAACGTGAGGAATGCAAAGGAGAAATCCTTCCTGCATATTATTCCATATGCTCATATGCTCTCTTATTTGTAAAGCGTCTCGAGATAACACTCGTCATGAGTTGGCACTACAAATAATGGTTAAGAAGATTGAGAAGCCGTTTTAAATACAAAGGCCCATACCCATGTGCATGACATCAAATTAAATGGCTCCGCCCTTTACTACCTGAAGGCAACCTGAGTGGGGAGAGATACAAGGCAATAGGAGGAGTACTGACACAGGAGTCATCACACAACATAATTTTGTTATTTGTGTCTTTTAATGTCTAATGTATTTGAAAGATTGGCTGCTCGTTGTCCGTGTGAAACTCTGTTAATGTTTTTGCTGCCTGTCTTGGCCAGGACACTCTTGAAAAAGGGATTTTTAATCTCAATGAGTTTCTTTCCTGTTTAAAAAATAAAATAAATTTAAAAAAAGAAATAAAAAAAAGTGTAATATTTCCTGGTTAAATATGTTCATGAATGAAACGCTGAAACAAACCATTGACCTAAGCTACACCTAACACATGCGCAAATCGACCCCCGAATGGCAATGATTTTTTCAATATTATTTTATATTGGCGTTGACATCAAAAACTTTTATTTTGAAGTCCCAGGAAATAACCTGTGCAGCGTTGTTGTCGCTGGCTTGATGTTATAAAGTCATCGGGGCGGAAGTCCGTGTTGTAAATAAAACTGTCGATACCTGAGCAGTAAATGGTCCTGTTGAAACTTTGGTCATCATCGAAGCTCCCTAACAACAACAGGAACAGACTGTAAGAACTATTTACTGTGTGTGTGTGTGTGTGTGTGTGTGTGTGTGTGTGTGTGTGTGTGTGTGTGTATTCTCTATCTCTTCCTATGTTGGAGCTCTTAATGCCACGTTGTAACCAAAACATGAGGGCACTTTTAAATTAAAATATTTAACGTAACATTCTGATTACTAATGTAGCGAAATGTTATGTTGTGTTAATATTTAGTGGAGTAACGATTTCCTAAAAAGAGAGTTTAGTGGTTGTTGTTCTTAAATCTGTTTTAGGATGATCTGGATTATTTTTGATTGATTTGAGATCACGATTATTAAACACCATTACTCACTGATTTCACAACATCTGCATCACGTGCTTTTATCATCCTGAAACACTCCTAATACTCTGAATAAAAGAGCAATACATGAGAAGAGATAAGTGAAAAATATAAATATATAAAACTAATAAGATATAATAATAAATGCATTTTAAAATGTTTGAGGTAATGGTGATGTACTCTTGGGTTTCTTGTTTTCATGATTGTGGGAAGACAAAATTGTAATTGAAACTTGATTAAATAGAAACTTAATAATGAAGCCGTACTCCTTGTTCACATGGCTGGGAAGGCGTTTGTGTTTCGCTCAGAGGCTCTAACATGATGATGATGGGACTCCTGTGGTAACAGATGGGGGATGTCACTCAATCCTCATCCGTTAATATCTACACTCTGTGGCTCAAACATTTTCCATATGTGTGTGTTTCCCCTACCTCTCCAACTATTAGCCCTGCCGCCACGTGGGGTAAGACAGACGGCCCACGTCCACTCAGGGTCTCCAATGATGAAGTGCAAAAAACGCAGTTCCTTGAGTGTCCGATTGAGCCTGCCTGTAAAGCACACCTGGGGCAGCTGTGGCTCAATTGGTTTAGTTTGTCGTCTTTAATCCTGAAGGTCGGGGGTTCGATCCCCAGCTCCTGCAGCCACATTTCTGATGTGTCCTTGTTGCTCCCGCTGCTTTGTATAAATGTGTATGAATGGAATTAGTTACTTCTGGTGTAAAAGAGCTTTGAGTATTCAATTCAATTCAAAAAATTGTATTTGTCCCCGGGGGGGGGGGGGAATTCAAGAAAGTAGTAGTCAGAAGACTAGAAAAGAAATATACAAGCTCAAGCCCATTTACCATTTACAACCTAACCGCAAGGCCACCAGTTCCCCGAGTTTGCCCACATGTTTACAGTGAATCTTCAGTGGTTTTGAATAAAAAAAATAAAAAAAAGCATAGAATAAAAAATCTGTCATGTTGTGTGTCTGAGTTAAACTGAATGTGTTTCCCTTTAATCGCAGAAGGAAGAATAATCACAGGGGGGGTGTGTCCAGTCTGCAGACACAGAGCAAAGGTAAGCAGCTTTAAGATTTCCTCTTAAATGTCCAGTTTGGTGAACTCCTCCTGACAACAGCACAGCAGTAGTCTGGTTGTTGTTTTTTCACCTGTTGAATCAGAGAAACAGAGTTTGACAGTTTTTTTGTTGGTCTGTTGATCAGCATGAGTGAGCATATCTGTGCCCTGTTCAAAAATAGCCTCCAGTCTGTTTCTATGAATAACAGCAGCACTGGCTACAGATCAAATGGAGGAATGTATTTTGTTCCACCACTGGGGGGCGACAGAGGAGAAGAGTCTAGTTAGGAGACTTTTGGACCCTGTTGTGAAGGTTGGATCAGACGCCTTTCATTGGCAGAGCGTAGTGGGCGGGGGGGAGTGTAGACCTGGATCAGAGAGTTAAAGTTAGGAGGAGATGTTTTGTAAGCGAGCAGCAGAGTTTTAAATTTGATGGGAGCAGTAACTGGGAGTGTATTGGCTTGGAGAGACTAACCGACATTGCTAAAGGCGAGCGGAGAGATTTTGTCCAGCTCTGGGAACCATATATGAACATTATAGAAGCCAGGAATATTTTTTTTGTTATATCTAAAAATGTGTGCAAGTTGAGTGTGGGCATGTGAGTTTGTGTAATTTGTCGATACATGTATGGGTTTAAGGTCTGAAACTGTTTAACTGTTACTGTATGTTTCCTTTGTGTTTATACAAAATGCCAATAAAAAGATTGAAAAAAAAAAACTGGGAGCCAGAGGAGGGAGATGAACAGCGCAGGGACATTTTTTTTCATCTGCAGGGATAGTGCATGTAGGAAGACCTGCCAGTAGAGTTGCAATAGTCAATAGTTTTCCATTTCAGAAAGGAAGGTAACTCAAACCTGAGAAAGAGGGGTAACTATGTTTTAAAACTCTACATGTTGCAGATGTTTTGTGTCTCTGGGGGATCTTGCTGTATGAGAATTAAAGGCCCTTTAAAGTACTCTCTGACAGTAATTCATAATCTGGACCTAGTCTCCACACAGTCCTTGAGGGCCTCTGTGTCTCCTCTTGTCTTCCAGCAGGTTGAACGTCACAATAAAATGTCCTCTCCAGAGATCGCCTCTCTCTCCTGGGGACACATGAAGGTGAAGGGATGCTCCTCCAGCTACAAAGACTGTAAGGTGTGGCCTGGAGGCAGCCGGGCCTGGGACTGGAGAGAGACTGGGACTGACGTGAGTCAAATCCAGAATCAAAAAACACTCAGCAAATAAGAAGAACGAGAAAAACTAAACTCATGGTGCTTTTTACTAATTTCAGCATCGCCCAGGAGTCCAACCTGCTGACCTGGAGGAGGTGCTGAAGAAGGGGGTCGACCTGCTGGTGATCGGCAGAGGCATGAGTGAAGCTCTGCAGGTAAAACGAAAAGAAAATGCCAATTTATTCACTCAAAGAATGAAAATGCAATTAGAGGAATACAGAGAGAGTTCCTCGTCACACTAGTGCTTCTGGGGGAAACAACAGCTGGGAGAGTTTGCATACAGGTGAACAAATAAAATAAGTGGGAAGAAATGGATTTGAGCAAATGTAGAGCTCTCACTTTGTCCTTATTCCTCGATGAGGAGGGGGAAACATTTCATAAAAAGCAGAGGTAAAGCCTCCTACTGGTTTTGATTGCCTGCTTCTTAAAAAGTGACACTGATGAGCGCTGCGATTCTGCGACTTGAGCTGAAAATGTGAAAAATGTTTGAACTTTTATGCACGTCCAAAGACTGCTTGAAAAATGTGTCACACGGCAGCAGAGAAGAGCCCTGTCCCATAGACAAACAATGGTTTTATTGGTGACATTTGTCCAGCTATAGTCTCTGTGTGATCGAGCCCTAAGAGGTACAAGATGCTTAAAATGGGACACATGATTTTAGGGGAAAATCTTCTGACTTGACTGGAGTGCGATCTGTTTGATTGTTGATGTAACGGCAGCTGGAATATGTTCAACAATAAAAATATTAATTTTCTCTCTCTCTCAGGTTCCCTCCACCACTCTGGACTTTGTGAGGCAGAACGGCGTCGACGTCAGAGTCCTGCAGACGGAAAAGGCCGTAGCTGAGTACAACAAACTGGCCGGTCAGGGCGCCAAGGTGGGCGGGGTTTTCCACTCCACCTGTTAATGAGATCACTCTTAAACCTGGTTAATACTTCAGCGGCGTAGGCCTGTACCTACGGAGAAGAAGCTTACGCATGTAGCCTGATGTGCATCTCCTCACATAAAGCAACGCAACCGCAAGCCCTATGATTGGACCACTGGGTAGCATCGTATTTCTTGCATTTCCGGTATCGTCGCCATTTTGAAAATTCTGCAGAATAAAATAATCAGCAGCTCCAGCTTCAGTATAATACGCTCGGTTTCAGTTGCCATGGTTTCCTGTACATAAACAAGCAGAGATTGAGGCAGAACTGGAAACTGGAGATATTACAAGCATAGAAATCAGACTGCCAACCGGTGTTTGTAGGCGGAGTATTGCAGAGTATTGGGAAGTATAAACCAGGTTTTAGTTTGAGCTTCCTGCTGAGATAACCTACAGGAGGAGGACGAGGAGGAGCAGGGCAGCACCAATGCCCAGAGTCTGTGTTTTTTTGCAAAATGCATAAAAAGCTAGCTCCTGCATTCTTAGACCTGCTGCTTTACAGCTACATCTTGAATGTGAGCATCCAGTTTGAGAGAGGAAAGATTTTATTTCAGGTTTTACTAGTCGAACTGTTGAAGAGCACTTAGAGAATGAGGGTGAGTAGATATTAAAACAAGTGAATTCAAAGAGCAAAGAGTCCAGCTGGAGAGGTCTAACGTGTCCTCTTCAAATGTTGATACAAAGAGCAGGAAACACTATCGTCACCTTCCTTTTAAAAAGTGATTTTTGTGTTGAAGATGCTTTTTTCATGTCACTTTGGAGGCGCATTTTGTGGAATATTTAGAGAGTTTTTAAGATCTTAGCTAAAATAAAGAGTTTGTATATGTTGGTGTTGAGTAAATGTAATTAATGTGCAGTTTATTTTTCATGAGAGCAAACTGTACTTCTGCTTGTTTGTCGTTTAATAAACACAGAGAACGAATCATTTCATTGACATGGGTTTGTCTTTATCAGAAACAAATATACAAAAATACTTCCCGACACAAAGAGAGTAAAACTACGTTTGTGCTTCTTACAGCCGTCTCTCGCCCGAGGAGAGAAAGTCAAAAGCATGTCTTCTTTCTGTACACTTTTTAAATTCACAAAGTCACTCACATGATGATGAGTCAGCGTCTGAGTTAAGGAGAAAAAACATGAACTCTTTGTAGAAAATGTCAGTTCAGAGTTTGTTTGGAGTTTTTTTTTTTTAGCGCCGGGAAGGTTTCGGCATGATGTAGACTTTGACGGACTTGCTGAACGGAATGGTTCCCTCCACGGCGGTCTCCGGCGGGGGGAGGCTGTCGGTGCTGTCGCTCCATCCCAGCTTGGAAGCCAAAGAAGGGGAGGAGAGGGAGGCTGAGGAGGAGCTGTAGGCCAGGAGGAGGCGCACCTCGATCTGTGACGGCTCTGAGAGAAAGACGAAGAGGGTAGAAACAGTCGATGAAAGAAACATCAAACTGATGATAAACAGAAAGGGTGGACCTTCTGTTCTTGTTTCTTTTACTCTCAGGTTTGATATTAATCTTGATCTAAAGTCCATGATCTGATACAGAAACCGAAGAAATTAATTGAAGTTCAGGAGAGCATGTAAGACAAGATAAGATTATCCCACAACAGGGAAATTTACATTGTTACAGCAGCAAAGAGCAAAGATTGCAAACAGAAAGTGAACACAGTACAATTTAAATAAAAAAAGAAAAATTAAAAATGTACAAAACATAGATGAGATACCACAATATAGATTTTAAAAAATAGATCAACTGAGAGCTGCATGTGACAAAGGCTTTATTCACTTTTAACCAGTTAATTCTTCAAACTTTTAAGGAGTTTGTCGAAATGAAAACAGCTGACTTTGTCTTTAAAACAGAAACGTGTGTGTGCGCGCTATACTGACCTGTCCAGGCGGTGTGTGAGAGGTACACCTGTGTGATGAGTCTGTGTCTGTCAGGTCCAGGTTTCCTGAAGTCTCCAGGTTTAGGGTGGATCACATGACTCTGCCCGTCTGGATACAAAACCTGTGGAGACACGAGTCCTTTAAATCCTGTATTCAACATTCTGCTTTCCATTTGAGACACAGCCGCCCTGAATTCTGCGCTCAGTCACAATCAGTATATATCCAAAGAAAGAAGAAAAGGAGCGAGCTGGCCCGGGTGTTTGACTTCAACTAGAACTTGTAAACAAACTCATTTCAGTCGGCGCCAAAGGCCGAAGGGAGCCAGGCGGAGGGAGCTAACGTTAGCCAGGAGGCTAGCGCTAACAGTACTGATCGAATGTGCATACGTTGATTTAAATCATATCCTGCGAGGGTCCAATCGCTGGCCCAGACATTTCTGTGGGCGGGGCCTGTCCAGCTCATTTTAGCAACAAGGCAATTCAAACAAAGAAGAGATCAAAAGCATCATGCTGAAGGGAAAAAGAGAGACATTAAAAGAAGGCTGAAGGCACTTCATTCATTTATCATGAAGTGAAAAGTATTTGTCAAAGGAATACAAACTCATTCTGAAAGATTTCCCAGAGTCCACAGGGGTCTGATCAAAACTCTCAATCACTCGTACATGTCACCCACCTGTACTTTCACTGTGTTCTGGGGGTCCTGGACGTGCTCTAGGGTTGCATCGATGTCCAGCGCCACCACCAGGCCAGACGTGAACTTCAGCGGGTTGTCAGACTCTCCTGTGGGCTCTATGATGGTGGCCGTCGCACGGTGGATCTGTCACCCAGCAGGGAAACGTGAGTGAAAATACACATCAGTAGGTTATGTTGCTGGAGTTTGTACTGCTGTGGTAAAAAAAAAATACAGCCTGCTAATGTTTGTGAGAGGATAAGAAAGTTCAGTCTGGACTCAGGGGGTCAGCCTGCCCTTCCTGAAGAAAGTGGTTCTTCACCTGTTGGGGCAGTCTGAGGTGCAGCAGGCCGCTCTGTCTCAGGGTCGTCTGGAGGATCCTCACCATCTCCACGGGTTTACAGGACGACAGGCGGGGCATCAACTCCAACAGCTTGTCCACAAAACTGTCCTGGAGGTGGGGCAGCTCGGTCAGAAACAGCCTGAGGGGGGGCAGAGAACATGATAAAACACTTAAGACGACATCATTAAGAAAATTAAATGTGCCTCATCAGTGGAGGATCTGGCCTACACAACACAAATCTAAACTGCAAAACAAAAAAAAATAGCAACCATTAAGGTGTCACCATACCAGAATTTAATCTTGGATTCAATACTAGTTAAATCTTACTCATTAGAATAATTACGAACGCCTGCACACTGTCTGAAATCTCAACGTATTTGTGCATTTACGACAGTCTTCTCTTGATTTTGCTCGCTGCAGCTTTTGTTTAAAAACACGACTGAGGATCTGTTTTTAAAGCTTCTGTACTTTTCCACTGTAACACTCATTCATATGACGGATTGTATCGTTTTAAAAACACATGGTATCGGAAAGTATTGAAAGTTTTGACATCAGCACACATTCAGGTTTACCTAATCAGTCTACAGTAAAATTCTTTTTATTTATTTATATAGTTGAAATTCACTTTTCTGTCTCATAAAGCACGATCAAGGGATTGTTATTGGGCTAAACAAAATGTGCAGACTAAGAGAAGGTCCTTAAAGTTTGAGTTACTCACCTCTGAAAAGACTCAATATCCTGCAAAAACTTTTCACAGCTGCTAATGAGGGGATCCAACCTGAAAAAGGAAAAATTCATTAAGAAGATGCTGCACAAAAGTGTGGTCTCCGTTGAGGTGTGTGTGTGTGTGTGTTTGTACTGACCCTTGTCTGGTGCGAGCCGTCAGGACGAGCTGCAGAGCTTTGGCTTGTAGCCGGACATGGTGTATAGTAGCCACCTGTCTGCTTTCCAAACCACTGTACAAAAACTCCAGCTTGTAGGTTTCTTCCAAGATCTACACAAAAAAAAAGAAAACAGGGTACACATTTTAAAAGACAAAAGTCGCCCTGAGGGATCTCAAAGGGGAGGTTAATCCAACACCAGCTGACCTGCTGAGCTGCAGCGGTGGCTGTGACGTTTTGTTTGAGGCAGAGAGGGACGGCCATGTTCCACAGTCTGTCCTGCAGAGCCTGCAGACGAGATAAACATCCAGGCTCCTTATTTCAAGACCATCGTTCAGTTTCTCAAAGTCACTCATGCTAATGGTTCCTTTACAGCACTTTGGGGCAACATGTGTTTGTTTTTTTATAAATACATTTAGATGGAGGTAACATAAGACTGATGATGTAATGTAAGACAAAATGTAGAAGTCATAACCTTACCTTCATGAGCAGCAGCTGGCAGCGCAGGTACGTGGCACAGAAATCAGCTGCTCCAGCCAGCTCTGTCTGCAGCTCGCCGAGCCGCCGCAGGTCTCTGAGTGATCGACAGGAGGTCGAGGTATCATTACAACCCATTCAGAGCTACATACTTCAAAAAAGTAATGCTCGCAGGATTTACACCTTCTAACCATCCCTAAAGCCCGTACTGAATTAGGAAAAAGGGTGTTCAAGTATGCTGCTCCCTCTTCTTGGAATCGGTTGCAAGATACTTTAAATCTTCGGGAGCTGGTTTCCTTGAATGTTTTTAAAAGTCGTCTTAATGATCTGGAGGCAGAAACATCTGACTGTAGATGTTTTAGCTAACTCGTATTTGCCCTTTTTGATCGCTTTGTTGCTGATGACTTATGACAGATTCTGATGAATGGTTCTTTTTTGTGATTCCTGTATTTATGTTCAGTGTTGTTCAGTGTTTTATGTCTGAAAGCCTGTAATTGTGCTGCTGCCTGTCTTGGCCAGGACGCTCTTATAAAAGAGATTTTTAATCTCAATGAGACTTTTTCCTGGTTAAATAAAGGTTAAATAAAAAACCCTATTATCCAAGTACTGAACATTTTGACAACCTGAGCTCAGAGTATTTTTAATACTTTCTTAACGTGTGGCTACTGGTGTAGCTAAATCAAATATTTCATGAGTTTTTGTCATAAGACATTTCTGGAGCTATACATCAGGCACAAAAGTTAATGATGGCTCCTTTAATGTACGGCTGCTTGTGTGTGTGTGTGTGTGTGTGTGTGTGTGTGTGTGTGTGTGTGTGTACCGTATGGTGAAGTCCAGCAGGTCCTGCGCTCCAGGTGTCTCCAGGTTCTGGATGACGCTGACCCTGTTCAGACTCTGCTGAAGGAAGAGCTGAGCGGACTCCACAGAACCTGAACCGCACCGCGAGTCCACCAAGTCCAGACCGTTGCCTGGCAACTAGGAGACAGCGGGAGACAAGGAGTGTTTCACTGACTGTCTTGTAAATGTTGTGTGACCATAAATCTGACTGAACAAATAACCTCTGTATCCCTGAGTGCTGCAGCAGCCGTGGTTTAGCGTGTAACTCGCTGCGAGTGACCAGAGGTAAACTGGTGTTTGACTTTCTTTTGTGGCTTTCTCAGAATGTAAACTGGACATATTGTTGTTATTCTTAATGAAAGTTGCATGATGGTCAAAGGTGTGCACGTGGCGTGGAACCTTCTGAATAGTTGAGACATGGATAATATGACATTTCAAAATATTACTACAGTATTTCAGTTCTCACTCTCAGGGGCGGCACGAGGTGTGACAGACTGTCCCTCAGGTAGGCGTAGTGTCTGAAGGTGTGGTCAGAGAACAGCGCCGGCATGGTGGGACACGACTTGGCGGCGTTGAACACCAGCACCAGCACGGCAATGTCTGAGGTCAAGACGCGTGGTCAAAGAAAAGGTCCAGAGCAGATAAAACAGCTGTTTTAACTTTCAATAACAACCAGAGAAAACACAGCAGCGGAGGTAAAGCTGCAGCGTCAGGCTGGTGACTGATCTGTGTTCAACATTAGGACATGCTCAGAGTTTATAGAAAAACAGGTTCTAAAGGCTCAAAGATAAGTAACATGGTGGTGGAGATTTTTTACTCGTAGTGCAGCTGCAACAAAACAAAGTTGATGAGGGTTTGTTTACTCGTATGTTGATGTTTTTTCTTTTTTAAGATTGTCATGAGAGTGAAGGATACAGGCTGGGTCGTCCATGTCAGGCTCCGGTGTGTCAAAATACGGGTGAGTGCTGAGCAGTTCAGGAACCAACGGCAACACCAGCGTTGGGTGGCGCGAACCCAGGAACTTCAGACACCTGAGGGGAAGGAAGAAAATGAAATACACACTCAGAGGTCGGGTCTGACAGGTTATTTCTTAGAGTTTGACCGTAACATTGTTGCTCTAACAAGTTTACATTTTTTCTATAGTTTGAGACTCATTTTTTATTTCATAACTTGATCATTAACTTAATATTACTGGACCAAAGTTGTCAAAACGATTGACACTTTGATACCACACGTTTTAAAAAGATTGATCTCTGATATAAATTATCAATCGTATTGAAAAACACCAACGCTTTAAATTCACATCTTCAGTCGTATTTTAACCCAAAGCTGATGCAAGCAGAAAAGAGAGAGAGTGATGGAAACGTTGGCAACGATTCAGAAATTATGAAAGATTGCCAACGTGTTTGTGCAATTTAGACAATGTGCAGGAGTTTGCCTGTATTTTATAAAAACAAGAAATGACCCAAATATTGGTGCCATGGAATTTTATTTTTATTCTGATGGTATTGAAAAGGGTATCAATATCATTAGATTTTCACTAGAATAAGTCAGAAGTAATCAGAGCTGGGGCGCTGGTGGTGCGGTTGTTAGTGTGCATGCCCCATGTACAGAGGCTGTGGTCCTCTAAGCGGGCGACCCAGGTTTAAATCTGACCTGTGGATCCTTTCCCGCATGTCATTCCCCACTCTCTCTCTCTTCCTGATTTCCAACTCTATCCACTTAAAATAAATAAATGAGAAAAGAAGTAATTTTGTGTGATATTCAAAATGTTATTAACCAGGAAGATGATGGCCTGGCGGATAGGTTGCCATGAGATGACGACAAACTTACGGCGTCACTTTTGAAAAGCAGGATTTTTGCATCTCTGCCTAAACTAGTCCTAATCCTGAACTTTCCTCCTGAACATGGAACCAAAATATCTTCACTGGTTGTAAAACACACACAGACTCTTACTTCCAGACTGAGTTGCGGTCGGTGGGATATTTGTTGAGATTCTTCAGCAGCTCCAGCAGAGCCAGCTGGATGCACTCTTTGGTGGACACGTTGGTGTAACAGATGAGTTCATGGAGAGCCTCTCTGATGTCACGAGATGAATCCTGAAGATCAACAGGAAACGTCATCAACACGTCACATATCAGACTGGAATAACATGTTGCTGTTTGACTGTAAGTGAGCGTACCTCCAACACGGCCAGCACGGTGTCCAGCTGGTCCTCTCGGAGTGTGATGTGGGTGGAGATTTCTCTCAGCACGTGGATCGACTGCAGCCTCACTTCCTCGATCTCGTCGTTGAACATGTCGACCAGGAAGTCCAGACACTTTTCTGCAAAGGTCGGAGACGACCGAGCGAGCTGGCACAGCGCCTCCACCGCCGCAATACGGACCTCTGAAAAAATATATCAGACAGAGAAGAGGTTATTATTATTCAGCAACACAGTGAATACAAAAAACTGTTTGTAGAAGATAGAGGGGAAGGAAGGTAAAAAGAGGAGAAGGAAAGATACGGGACAAGGAAACTACATTCTCTGGACTTTTTACAAAAACAGATTATGAGGTCTCACAGTTTCACATACCAAACATCTCGTCTTCCAGGCCGTGAACGAAGGCGCCGCAGGCCCCCGAGGCGATGAGGTTGACGGTGTTAGTGTCCAGTCTCTCCTTGGGGGCATCGTCAGCCCATTTCCTGCCAGACGAGAACTCTCCAGAAGTGAAGAGTTCCCTGGCACGCTCATGAGCTGTACGCTTCCTCTGAGAAAACAGAAAAAAAGGAAAATGCAAGAAATGAGATGTGCTGAAAAACACAGAATCCGGATATCTAATCATGCTCATAGATTAATTAACCCACCCTGAGATCTGACATCAACTTCTTGTCCAACGTTTGCTCCAGAAAGTGAGGACTGACCTGCAGCATGGAACCCTGTCACACCAGAAAAGATTCACTGTGAATGTTGTTCTTGTGTATTCATAAAAATGCCTTTTCAGATACTCAACATTCCTAGCTTAACTTAAGCTTGATCTTTTCTGTAATATCCTCACTGACACCTACAGGTCAAGGTAAAAAAAACACACAATGTAAACAGGGGTGAGAGTCATAGTGGTCTTTTCTGTTCCCTCACCAGTGTTTTGGCCGCCTGCACTCGGACCATCCAGGAGCCATCGCTGACCATGTGACTGATCTTTCCAAAAACATCATCGACAAGTCGGATCTCCTCATTGGACGACGGGATGGGCACGATGCTGATTTGACAGATGAAACATCAAAGTAAAAGTGAGGACAGGCGACGATAAACTGGTCGAGCCGATCAGTAGTGAATGAATTATAAAAGCAAAGAATCACTTTTTGATACGTTCACTCGTTAAGGAAAGTGCTCAGCTAACCAGCAATCAACCCCACAAGTTTTATGAAGACAAAGCGTGTCATGGAAAACTCTAATACAAAAGGAGAGTTTCTGACTTTCCTCTTTAAGATATTCAGTCATGAGGGGTTTGATCATAACTGCCCAGGTGTCGCTTATGTTTCACTAATGATAATAACTTCTGTGAGAGTACTCAGAACCTTTTCTCTTATCGATCCTGTAAAAGCTTCAGAGAGAGGAGCTAAATCTACCGCTAATAAGACACTAAGTCTCTCTGAACCTCAGTCTCTTCTCACCTCTCTGGGTACAGCTGGCTGAGCACCCAGCCCATCTGCACAGCTGCAGAGCGGACCTGCTCGTAATCATCCGACAGCAACCTGCAGGCCTGCAAACACAAACCACCAAATGATTATCATCTTTAAAACGACTCTAAATCACTCAAGAGGCGATCTCATGCATGCATCTTTTTAAAACCGGACCTGTATCATTATTTCCTTACACTATAATGTACCTATAATGTTCATAAAAAGTGCTGTTACCTGTTCATAGATGATATCGTGAATCTTGATTCCTCTCTCATGCAGCTGCAGCTGGAACACAAAACAGGAGCACACATAATGAGATGCATCATGTAAAATGAGTTACTCTGATAAATGGTCCACGGGGGTGAAGTTTGTTGATGAGTGCAGCTGTTGTTGGTGTCCTACCATGGCCTTGATGGCTGCAGTGCGGACTCTGGGGTCCTGGTCTCCAAAGTAGTCGCTGATGATACTCTGGACGTCCCTCGATCCTCCTGAAGCAACATGAGACATGATGAATGACACAACACAAAACAGAGCACAATCACAGCTCATACATCTGAGTTTTCAGGAGTTAATATCAAAAATCTTCAAGTGAATTTCAGTTCTAAATATTTTATCAAGTCATGCTCAGCTCCTTAGAATAAATACTCGATGAATTTTGAGGTACATAAGGAAAAAGACTTTCTTCTGAACACTGTTTTTGATTCCTCTGAGTTTTTAAACATTTAAAGAAATGTGTGACACAGAATTCTGTTTAGAAGCTGAAACACGTTCCACCTCTGATCTACAGTAAAGCAACTCAAACATGCTGGGCGATTACACAAACCTAACGATGTGCTCGGCCCCTCGTTCTCTTTGGTCAGAGGGGTGTCCATAACGCCAAGACATCCCAGGAGCTGCAGGCACTTGTTCCTGACCCCAAAGTACGTATCAGAGAGGTGCTAAGAGGGAGAAAGAGACGAGACAGTTTTTTTTTTTTTAATGTTGCTTTGTGCAAAAACTCTTTTTGAATCCGTGAAGAAAACATGATGATCAGTTTAGTGTTCAAGCTGTTTCAACCTTGCAGGCCACTTCAATCAGTCGCTGTCTGATCGCAGGACTCTCAGGTAGTTGTGTACCGATGACGAGTAGAGTGTCCAGCAGCTGAGCCAGGACCTGGTGGGACTCTGCACACAGAGACGAACAATTGTCCAGACAGTTTATTCACTTTATGCAAAACTAAGACCCCTTTAAGGCTTAGATTTTCAAGCATGGATTAATGGCGCACTTAATCAAAAAACTAAGCAGGGAAAGCTTGTCTGCATTTCAGCTAGCTAACACTTGAGACACTGGACATGTTGCTCTTTTTTATTAATGTTACTGAACCATCGCCGTTTAGGTACTGTTAATTTGGAACAAAATATGTAATATAATACACAAAAAGTCAAAATACAGCTTCCAGAACGTGTCAAAAGGTGTCTTACTCTCGTTGCTGAGTGTGCTGATGGCGTCATCCACGATGCAGTCAGGGACGAAGCCTTGCGTTTTCGTCAGCAGACCCAGCAGAGAGGCAATCTTCAACCTCACAGAGTTATCGGTCTCCTGAAAGAGGACATCAGCAACAGGATTAGATTTGTTTTCTGTGCATCTCTGCTCAGATTGAACCAAATAAACATTTAACCTTTAAGACAGCAACTTGTGCCTAAGCTGCAATTTAAAGATAATGCCCGGTAAATCAAAGTTACCATAGGCTAAGCTCACTAAAGAAATCAATGATCTGAACATGTTCTTGGTCATGACTTGTTCACCTTATAGTAGTGCTCCAGCAGTATCCTGACCACACCCTCCACGCTCTCCGCCTCCACTGGCTTGCGTGCAAACTGCAGCAGGTACTGCAGGGCATCGGTGGAGTTGGTGGCCTTGCAGAGGTCGATGTGCAGAGCCGCAGACTTGCTGGGCTTAGACAGACGCAGCTTTTTGGCTGGAGCTTCTTCATGGGGAATCTGTGAGCGAACAACAGCCGGAACTGAAAAATACTTTCTACATCATCTAGATTTTTTGGCAAAACCTTCGACTTGCCTCGTTTAGTCGACGTGACTGCCACATTAGAACAAACTCAAGGATGTGTATCTAATGCAGTCACTATTTCATGAGTGATGATACAGGAGAACAAGGAGCTCTGTTTACTTTTAATTCACATTTGCAGCTGACAGAGTATTTATTTACTCATCAATCTACAATTCTACACTTCACTTAGCAGACGCTTTTCTCCAAAGCGACGTACATCAGAGAGTAAGAACAACACAAGCAAGGATCTAGAAAAAAGGGAACAATGTCAGTAAGAGCAAACGATCAGCTTTGAGTCTGATTGGACACACAGGTGCTGACAGGAAGATTTAAGATTTACTTTTTTTTTTTTATTGATCCCCGCAAGGGAAAGGGGAAATTTCAGTTTTTACACTCTGTAAGTCATGAACACACACACACAGGCTGAAATATACACACACATGCAGAAACAGGATCCTATGAACATGCACTAATGGAGAGATGCCAGGGTGACAGGGCGGCCCACGGTGGGCGCTCCTGGGCTGGTGGTGGGGGAGGGGGTTGGGTGCCTTGCTCGGGGGCGCCTCGGCAGTGCTCAGGCGGTGCTCTGGTGCTACCAGACCAACTTCCATATTTGGTCTGCACCGGGACTTGAGCCGGCGACCCTCCGGTTCCCAACCCAAGTCCCTACAGACTGAGCTACTGCCGCCCCAAGTGAAGTGCCTCTGGAAGTGACCAGAGGCAAAGCACAACATTGAGGGCAGTTCTTGAGAGCTCTAATCAGTATAGAAACCATCTTATAAGTGGTCGTTATCAAACAAAAACCATCGTCATTACCATCATCATCATCAATAATATGGAGACCATCATCATTAAGTTAGTAGGTATTCATGAAAGAGCTGGGTCTTTAGCTTTTTCTTAAAGGTGCAGAGGGAGGGACAAACCTCAAATTCACACAGCAGCCTCTAATGTCATTTATTTTAACATACAGGTGAAGGTTCTTACTGCAGAGTGGCTGCTGCTCTGTGGTAACCATGGAAACCAACAGAACGTGCGGTGGAATAGAATGTTCGGGTTGCTTGGCAACGGCCTAGTTTCAGTTAACTCGGGGAACTAGTTGAGTTGATGGAGTTAAAACAATGATCTGATTTTGATTTTTACACCTTAATATGATTATTTTCTGCTGTTTAACTGTTGTATTATAAGTAACATCACACTCGAGGTCGAGATGTTGTACTGGATATATCAACACTGCTGTGAGTATCTTCCGCTACATTCAGTACGACAGCTAGCCCGTTTGCTGTCCACTTAGCTTTAGCTAGCAGGCTAGTTAGCTTCATAGCATAATATTATGCTTCCGCTTCCTCCTCTGTGGTAGTAAAGAGTTTACAACGAGCAGACATGTTGGAGGGTTTCATTCGCTTACCTGTACAACTTTAGAGAATTCTTCATAAACTCGCTTTTTCAAATGTGCTGCCATGTTCAGAGAAACACAGCTAATCTGTTATCTACTCGGCAGAAACATCAAACTGACCCTTCTCACTTCCCGTAGTTATCTTCTTCTTCTTCGTGTTTTTTTTTTGATGGATGGATTACAATCCCAGTATGCATACCGCCACCTACTCTACCGGAGGCAGTTTTACAATTTTGACCACATTAAGACACAATAACAACGAAAAGCAAAGAGAAGAAAATATTATCTATGTTCTATGTATCTACATTTAGACTGAATATACTGTACATATACACTTTTAATCATTTAAAATAGATCTATAATCTATCTTTTTTTATTTATTCTTTATCTATAACTAAATCATTCATCACGATTGTTGAAACTTATCACAGAAACAAACTACTCAGGTGTACCTTTGGGAAATCAGGTTCAAGAATGTTCCCGAATGATGATTTAAATAAAGTTAGTATTTAAAAAAAACACGACAGCTCTGACACTCTCTGTAATAAAATATTTTACAGCACAGGAGATACAATAACAGTTGGCAATAATCAACCTTGTCGGTTGGGAACGTTAAATTGAATAATTACCAAAATAAAGATTACTTTAGAGCTCTGTGCCCACTCTCATTATCACAAATTGGTCATTAAAATGCACTGAATTAATGATTTACTTATAAACCATTAAAACATATAACACAAACACATGTATTAGTCAAATCAAAGTGATGCTGTTTGCCATTAGAGATCATTTAAACACACAAAAAATACACAGCATATAAAGGTAACTTATTTCAGACACAAAAATATTTTCTTTAATAACATAATAACAAAACAACCTTTAATTTAGTTTACTTACAAGTCACCCTTTATTCAACTTCTGACACTTTGCTTTCTATCTCCAACGCCGTCCTCCGTAAAAAGCTGAAACACTTGAAGAAGTGATTTCTTTGACGTAAGCATGCAGCGCTGACGTCTTTACTGAGGGATTGTGTCCCTGATTGAGTTAACCTCAAACAGTCTGAGCGTACAGGTGGAAGTAAACAGGAGAGACAACTAATGTTAGACTCATAATTACAAGTTTAATCTGAAAATAGAAACTCAATCAAACCTGATCAACACGACGACTCTTCAAAAAATCAAATCTCAACAATCAAATTTCTTGACAAAAATAGACTTAATATAAGACACATTCACGTGATAAGTCCAGATAAACATCTTCTTATTTCAAGATAGAAAGAGCACAAATGAGGCCTGTATTGAGTGTAAACAAGTTTCCCAATGTGGCATGAAAACATACCTGGCAACTTCTTAGAAATAAGACATCCTTACTAATTTAGACAGAACATCTAATTACCTTTTATTACACTTATGGTTTGTACAGTTGTATTTGGTTCTGCTCTGAGCTCTCAGCTGTATCAGTGCAGCATGTCACAGATCAAACCTTTAATTCCCCCCATGGGGACATGGAGAACAGATCCTGAATGTGCATGTAATGATACTGACATCCTGCAGCCATAACAAGACAACAATTCATCCTTGAATATAAAATGAGCTGACTGAAGGTGGTGGAGGTCGGGGTGGTGGAGGGAGAATTTCACAGCAGAGATTGGTTGGCATCGGGGCGGTTCTCAGATCAGCTGATTATTATCTGGACTTTTGAGTGAATGTGGTTAAGGAGTGTAACCTGCGGCTGATTCTTGGAGGACTGTATCCGCTGTGCAGCCGCCCGCCTGCTTTATACCAACTGAGCAAAACCAGTGCTTCATAATATTTCTTAAAGACATTTGATAGTTTTATTTAATTCAACATTAAAGGGAATGGGTGCAGGTAGCCTAGTGGTTATAGAGCACCCAATGTACAGAGGTGGGTGTCACAGGTTTGAATCCGACCTGTGGCTCCGCTCTCCACTCTCTCTCTCTCTCTTCCTGATTTCTGTCCTATCTATAAATAAAAAGCCCAAAAATAAATCCTTAAAAAAACATTCAAAGGAAGATGAAAACGATGATCATCACAATTTAGGAACTTCTCTACAACATTTCAGCCGCAGTGAAAGACATAATGTTCCTTCTGCCTCTAAGTACCCGAGGTATGTATGTAAATAGGAGAATAAAAAATAAAATAGCAATGCTTGGTTTTGATTTTACAAATTGCACCCTTTGCAAAGAGAATCTGCAGTCCATGAGGATTTTGGATGTGACAGGAAAAGCATTGAAAAACAGAACACACAGTACAGCGCTCAGCAGTCATCTGAACTCCTGAAGCTCGATGACAGCTGTCGATGCCTTGGCCCTCTTTTTGTCCGCCCTCCATGTGAAGAATCCCACCATGATCACCATGACGGGCAGAGCCACACAGAGCACTATGCGGCTGACGGGCAGCGGCACTGAACAATCGCTGACGGCTACGGGAATCACAGTAGAAGAAGAAGAAGAAGAAGAAGAAGAAGAAGAAGAAGAAGAAGAATTTCCAAACAAGAATGTGGACTTGAAGTCCAAAAACAAGGCTTGGTGGTTTCGTGTGGTGTTCATCTGACACCTCAACTTCCTGTTGTTGTCTTCTCTCTGAAGGTTTGTGACCGCCAGAGTGACGTTGCAGCGATTGTGGCTCGTCAGCGTGTACCTGTGAGAGAGACAGATTATAAAGACAAACATTACAAAGCTGTTTTTTATCACCAGGAATCATTTCATTCATATTGTAGTGTCAGGTTGTCAACAGATCAAAATATCATAACCTGATCATAAAGGGCTGTCCATCCGTCTGAGGAGTTACAGCTTGTCTTCCTCAGAGTCCCAGTCTATCATCCCTCTTTTCCCTCTCTGTGTGATTTCTTGTTTGTCCAATGTGTGTGTGTGTGTGTGTGTGTGTGTGTGTGTGTGTGTGTGTGTGTGTGTTTTCCGTGAGGGCTCCATGACTATGGAACGACCTGCTCGAGGAGATCAGGTGGGCAGAATCACTCATCTCTTTTAAGTCTCTTCTTCTTAAGACACACTTTTTCCGGCGAGGCTTTCCTGATTTTTGTTGATTTTAAATTGTTACTATTTTCACTTTTTAGAATTCCTTTAAAAGAATTGTTTGTATTTTAAAAATGGATTTTATATCTTAAAGTGATTTTTATTCCTTAATCTTGCTGTTTATTATTCTATGACCTGCCTGTTTTTATATTTGCTGTCCTTGTAAAGCACTTTGTAACTTGTTTTTGTAAAGTGCTCCATAAATAAAGATTATTATTATATTATTATTCTTGCGTGACGGCATAGCGTTAGTTTACCCATCGTGGTATTTCTAAGTCAGAACTTAACATTTGCTTTATTTATATCGTCTTCCCATGCCTCAACTCTTCATCGTTCCACGGCCCAGCTCCCCGACCTCGCCTCTCTGCGTCTACCGGACACACTGAAGAAGAAGACACCAGAAAGCAGCTCTCACACCTCGGACCTCCCAACCAGAATCCAACAGACATACAATAAATAACTTCTTAACTTAATGGCCAAAGGTTTTTGTGTTTATTTTAGACACTTTGCAGAAGTATGTCTGAAACTTTTGATACTTTTTTCCTTTTTAAAAAATCTAGAAAAGACCCTATATTGGGAGACAAGGACTTCTATTTTGAACACTGATGAAGGCTTAGCGCTGAAACGCGTCTGTTATTGTTTTGCTGTTCTTCCCCGGATAAAGGAAACTTAAACGACAAATGTGTGCTGACTTTTCTGTCTCTCTTTTTTAGTCTTGTTGCGGCCGTGCGACTGAAATCGTGTCAACTGTCGAGTGCGGTCTTTTTTTTGCTGTTCTTCTATTTTGGTTGCCATGGTTTCAGAAATGGTACCGATATCATTTGATCATTACTCGTATCATGTCAAATTTCAGACTTTCTTTTTTTTTGGGGGTGTCACAACCTGGCTCAAGGGCCTAATGGTTATGTTGCCCAGCCCCATGTACAGAGGCTTAAGTCCTGTGGATTCAAATCCGACCTCTGCCCTTTGCTTGGCTGCAATTTTCTGAAGAAGTTTGTGGTAATCGTCCTTGGAGAAGGGAGGCATCTTGTTGCTGATTAGCTTTAGCTGTTCACAGCGTTTCAAAGTACTGCGGCACAGGCTTGTGCTCTTGTCAGGCCACAGTCGTGGAGTGATGCAGAGTTAAAAATGTTAAAAAATATGGCTAAAGACCTCCTGAATCTATCAAAAAAATACAATGTCCAGGACCAGCTGTCGATTAAATTAGGTTTAGAAAAAAGAATCAGCAAAAGAATGTAAGCAAAGCAGAGAGCAAGAAGAAAAGTGTCTGCATGGTAAGAAAGATCGCCCAACTTTTCCCGTCTCTCTTCAGCTGTCCTATCAAATAAAGGTAAAAATGGCACCTTTGAGACCCCCTAAAAACAGCTCCTCGCCAGCACAGTTGAGAACCACTGCTCTGTCCATATTTTCACATTATAATTAATCAATTTCAATCAATCAATCAATTTTTATTTGTATAGCGTCAACTCATAACAAGTGTTATCTGGAGACACTTTACAAAAAGCAGGTAAAAGACCTTACTCATTGTTATATTACAAAAAGCAGGTAAAAGACCTTACTCATTGTTATATTACAAAAAGCAGGTAAAAGACCTTACTCATTGTTATGTTACATAAAGCAGGTAAAAAGACCTTACTTATTGTTATGTTACAAAAAGCAGGTAAAAGACCTTACTTATTGTTATGTTACAAAAAGCAGGTAAAAGACCTTACTCATTGTTATGTTACAAAAAGCAGGTAAAAGACCTTACTCATTGTTATGTTACAAAAAGCAGGTAAAAAGACCTTACTTATTGTTATGTTACAAAAAGCAGGTAAAAGACCTTACTTATTGTTATGTTACAAAAAGCAGGTAAAAGACCTTACTCATTGTTATGTTACAAAGACCCGGCCTATCCATCATGAGCACTTTAGCAAAGCAGCAAAAGTTACAGTGGTAAGAAAAAACTTTCTTATTAAAAGGCAGAAATCTTCGGCCGGATCCCTGGCTCATGACGAAACAGTCTTCACAGGCCTAGACTGCGCCGGGCTTGGAAAGGGATAGGGGGAAAGATGGGATAAAATGCAGGAAGAGGGATAGGGAGCAAGGGGGTGGTCGACTAATAGGATACATTATAGTGTTCTTGTTAAAGCTGTTACAGTAGTGATAGAGGATTATCAGTGACTAGAGGAAGAACAGAAAAGTGTAAACCTGGAGTCTTGGAGCAGCTCAGTGTCGTCCGCGGTCGTCCAGCCGAGGTCGAACACGTTCGAGTACGACTTGCAGCTCCCCGCGTCAAAGAAAGTGAACAGCACGCAGCTCAGGCTGAGGTTTCCTCCACGCTGCAGGTCCGTGATGGTGGAGACCGACGTGATGGCGAGGACGGAGAAGTAGATGTCAGTGATGCCGTTCCCGTCCTGCAGGCAGACGTAGGAGCCGGCGTCCTCGGCCTTCAGGTCCTGCAGGACGAGCGAGCAGTTGGACGAGAGGGACATGCGGTCGACCTTGTCCGAGTCCGCCCACACCTTCCCCCGGTCGACCTCTGTGGTGTACCGCACGCCGTCACCTTTGAAGAAGAAGGTCCAGGAGATTCTGGAGCAGTCCGAGGCGATCAGGTTGGTGCACGGCAGCAGAGCTTGATCTCCAGCCGTGCCGTACACAAACAGAGACTCTTTTTCACACCGGACACCTGAAAACACAAAAACACAACTTTTAACCAGCCGGAAAAAGATGAACCCCTTTTTTTAATAGCTCGATTGGAGTATTATTTTTTTTGTATTGTCCGTTTAGTTTATTTTATTGGATTTTGCATTTGTTAATGGTGAAGAATGGGGGTAGGACTTGACAAGCCTAGGCTTCTTCCTATCCCTTTTCGAACAAGCCAAATGTCTATTATATTGAAATTGGCTTTTTATTTTTTTTATTTTATACAGATTTATTTTTTTTCCATTTGTTTATTCATTTTCATCTATTTGTAATCGTTCGAAATCAAGAATAAAGAAAAAAGAAAAAACCCACAAACATGTCGTAATGTGTCTCATGTAAATTAATCCAAGTGTCTTATCATGAAGTGATGAAGAAGCAGAGTGTGTGGCACGCAGAGTGAAAGGATGAAGAGGTCAAAAACATTTGTAGTAAGAAGATCGACTTTATTCACTTTCTTTTTTTTTTTTTAAGATTTATTTTTGGGCTTTTTGTTCCTTTATTGTAGAGACAGGACAGTGGATAGAGTTTGAAATCAGGGAGAGAGAGAGAGAGAGGGGAATGAAATGCGGGGAAGGAGCCACAGGTCGGATTTGAACCGCCCGCTTGAAGGACTACAGCCTCCATACATGGGGCGCGCGCTCTAACCACTGCTCCACCAGCGCCCCTATAAACTTTTTTAAAAGGACATATTTCGGCTTGCGGCCTTCCTCGGGGGGGGGGCGGCAGAACCTCAGACTCAGGTTGAGAACCAGAGGGTCGCCGGTTCAACTCCCGGTGCGGACTAATGTATGGAAGTCGGTCTGGTTTCTGGAGAGGGGGCCAGGTCACTTCCCAAATACTGCAGAAGTGTCCTCGGGGAAGGCACCAAACCCCCCAGCAGCTTTGGCGCGCTCCCTGTGTAGCAGCCCCCCCTCTGACATCACTCCACTAACGCATGTCCACAGGTCCTGTTTGTGCATGTGCATGTGTGTGTGTGTGTGTGTGTGTGTGTGTGTGTGTGTGTGTGTGTGTGTGTGTGTGTGTGTGTGTGTGTGTGTGTCGGACTGATGTGTGTAACAAACATTACTCTTAATAATGCAGTGTAAACAAGAAGTATGAAGAAAAAAAAAACCTCAGGGTTATTGGATCAACTTGTCGGTTCATCTTCATTCAAGTGTTGCTGCGAGATTTTTGACCTTTCATCTTTTTTATTTAAACATTTTTATCAGAGTTCTTCCCTCTCTTCCAGTTTTTTTCTTCCAGAGTTTCAGGAATTTGATTTTCAAACAACTTTGTTTCAAATTGTAACTGTTTTAAATGATCTCAGTGGTTTTTGTCACAGATTCTGAGTGTTTGAGTGTTTGATGTGTTTTCACTTGTTTTATTGTGCTTGAAATCTCGACGGCGTTGAAAATGAGGGATAACCTCAGTGTCTTTTTGAGAATAAATAATGGTTTGAAATTAAATGAAAATGACATTTAGAGATAGGAGAGAGGATAGAGTCAACCATCAGGGAGAGAGAGAGAGAGAGAGAGTGGAGAATGACATGTGAGAAAGGAACTTGGAGGACAGGCTACTGGTGCTTGACCTCTTCTCTTTAAACGATCCCTACCGACCTTTAACCTTATAACCAATAATTCACAGACCTCCCCACGTTTACTCTGAATTAAAAATACACAGCGTCAGATTTTTTTAAGTCGCTTCAGTCAAAAGCTAAAATGTAAATGTAGAATCGTGGAGCGACACTGCGCTGTGGTGGTATTTCGCTTGAGTTAAATGTTTGGGATGAAGTGTTTTATTTTTTGTATTTTTAAACATTTATTCGACAGCTCTAGTTTTCTCTTTGCCTGACACGTCTCTCAACCTCACAGATTTCTCTCGTCGCCCTCTGAGGGGGATCTGACCCTCATGTTGGGAACAAACTCTAAAATGTTTAAAGTCAAAGTCAACTTTATTGTCAATTTCAAAATATGCCAGACATACAGTGGAATCGAAATTGTGTTTGTCTCCGTCCCACGGTGCAATACAACCAAAATAAGGTAAAATAAGATAAGGTAAAATAGATAAAATAAAATAAGGTAAAATAAGATAATAATATTTACAGCAATAAATTCTAAATTGTGCAAAAGGTACAAAATGGTAAAGAAAATAAAGAAAATAAAATTTAAAGAAAAAATAAACTTGTGCAATATGTGCAATGTGCAGTAAACTGAGTGTACTTTTGAATAGTTAGCTTCAGAGTTCTTAGTCCAGAGTTCTTGGTGGCAAACCACCTAGAAAGTAGTAATCTATAAAATGTCAAACATCAGTCACGTTGTACTAATAGCTTCCATTTGATATTTACATTTTGTGCATTAACTCAGATAAAGTGCAGCTTTTATTGGAGCGCTGATTTTAGTTTAGGGAAGCATCTGAATACTTCTGTCACTACTGAGTAAATCCAATCCCACTTTAACCAGAGTCTGAAATAACAAACTTTACCTGTAAGGAAGAGGCCGACGAGCAGCAGAAGTCTCTCTGGGTTTCTCTCTCTCGTCATGTCTCCGTGTTTTCAGCTCCTCAGCAGCTCTGTGTGCGTCTCTGCTGCGTCTCCGCTCTTTCTAGAACATCATTTTCACTTCCTGTGTGACTTCAACAGCACACAAACATCAGCCTTCATGCTCACTGTGAAGAGGGGCACTAATGTAGGACGCCTTTTAAATATTCAGTATTACATCATTAAGACATCACTCCAGGTTTATAATAGTTTGGATTTTTCTTTAGTTTTTTTATTCCATTTTTACTTTTTGTAAAAATTGTAAATTTACCTGAAATGAGCGTGATCTAGAAACACAGTTAAGCAGTGAGTACAGTATGTTATTCTTCTTTTTTCTAGTCCCTCAATTAAACAACTTTTATACACGAGGGGAGGAGTCAGCCGGCCGTCCGGGCGATGTAAACAAAGTGAAGATAGGACTCTGAAAACTCTGAAAACATCACAGACAGTGGGACTCGGGTGTTACACCCATTGTAGACAGTCATGACTCACAGAGTTATTTTCAGAGGAGATACTTGATTTATATTATATTTAAGTGTGAAACATCACATATTAATACTTTAATGATGGGTTGTTAGGTCTTTTTTTTGGGGCCTTTTTGCCTTTATTATATAGGACAGCTGGGAGGAGAGAGTGGGGGACAACATGCAGCAAAGGGCAGAGGTCAGATTTGAACCCCCTGGTTTGTAAATTCATAATTTTTTTGAGAAAATGCTTACTCATTTATTTTTTCTGCCTTTATTGGAGAGATCAGAGATAGGACAGTGGACTGAGCTAGGGGGGCATGGAGGGCTTTGTAGGTGATAATGAGGAGATTGAAGTGGGGGATGGGGAGCCAGTGGAGGTTATGGAGTACGGGGGATGATGTGGTCACGGGGGCGGGAGTGTGTGAGAGAGCGAGCAGCGGAGTTCTGGATATATTGTAGTTTTTAAATGTATATATTTGTACTCATAGGCCTGTATAGCAGTATGTAGTTTGTCTTATAGCGTCATTATGTCTGACCTGTCCTTGTTTTTAAGTGTACTATGTCACTTTGTTTGTCTGTACATGAGAGTCATGTCTTGGCCAATAAAACTGAATCTGATTCATGAAAGGCGGCATAGTGAAATATCTGTCAAATGACGTTTATTCTGGGTTTGTTTAGTACAGGTGGAAAGTGACCTGATGCTTTGACTTTATTTCACATGACTTTAAATCTCCTCTTTACTAAAGTTTACACAAGAAAAGTATTTGTTAGTCTCATGAAACGGTCTGAACGCGAACTGTTCTTTGGTTTGTACACTTCCGTGATATAACCCACTGACATGTTACAGACGCTGACAGTATTTTCTCTCTCGCTGGTTTCTAGCGCTTCACCATGGGGTTTTTAACAGCACACAGGGTGCACCCATTAAGTAGGCTGCTGGGTCAACCGTGTCAATCGATGCCCCCTGTGTGACTCTGGTGAAGGAACCTTCATTCGATGGAAACACCGATCTCTGATAAAAGCAAAAACTTTACAATTTTCGGCAGAACATAAACTCCACTGTCAATCGGCTCGGGTTAGATTTTAGATCACTATATTATGAGAAAGACAGAAGGACATGATCAGTGTCACTGTTCCTATAAAGACATTAAAGGTGTGAACAGCTACAATGTGCAGCCTCTTTCAGATGTGGGTAACCGGGGGTTTCAAGAGGAAGTTTGATTGTGACACATTGTGGTACATTTCATTTCTTGGAAGAGAGGACGAAGCTCGCTGAGGCCTGAATGTTTGGACGTGAACACAAAGTGTCTTCCCAAATGGATAGTGTTGTTCAGGGTTCTTTTCCAAAGCAGTCCCACTGAACTAATAAAAAAACATCCTAAGTATGTCAGATCAGAGCAACCTCAAGGACCAGGAACAGAAACATGTAATCCAAGAGACAGAATCTACAAAACCATCAAAACAAAAGTCTACAGAGAGAAAACTGCTAATGTTGGTCATGGTGATGATTTCTGAAGAAAGTGTGATGTCAGGATATCGTCGTCAAACTACATTTCATTTTGATGCACTAACCTGATGGAACATCTTGAAGGAAGCTCTAAAGAAGTTTTTCCCTCTCTAGCAGAGTTTTAGGACTTTGATTTCGAGCCACTTTGTTTCCAGTTGTAAGTGTTTTTTGTTTTCATTTAATTTCACAGAATTTATTAATTGCCAAGGGGGAAATTCTGGTTTTACACTCTGTTATTTAGAGTCATGCTCCTCACACACATAGGCCCAAAAAAGAAAAACAATCAGGACCTGTGGACACTAATGGAGAGATGTCAGAGTGCTGCTGCTAAACGCTGCTACACAGGGAGCGCGCTACAGCTGCTGGGGGTTCCTCAAGGGGGAACCTCTCTAGGAACCAGACCAAAGTCCCTACTGATTGAGCTACTTGATTGGGTTGCTACAGAGGGAGCACGTCCATTAATATTTACAGTCTCTGGTCCTGACCCGGTAGTTGAGCGCCCCTGTTGGAGAGGAACGTCGGGGGAACGTGCCATCATCATCAGGGGGAGTATAAACGTCTGTGAAAAAAGTGATAACAATCGAAGCGGTAGACCATCAGACCACCATTTCCACCCTCTGTGGAAACGTGTGAAATTCAGTGTCAGATAAAGACTGACGCTCAAAACAAAAGGTTTCCAAACAAACTAAAACATTTCAATTCAAACTAAAAGGAGCACTTTTAGAGCTTCTACTTGTTACCATCGTAATACCATCGCCTGCAAAACCTACAATAAACTTGAGAAACCTGATGTTTCATCCTATTTGTTTGTTTCTTCCTCTGAAGGCTCTCATAGTTTCTGTCACACTGACATGTTCCCTCTCATGCTAACCCTGATATATTTCAGTCAGTCTCTGCGTCCTATTTTAAACGGCCTGAATGTGGTTCAAGAGTATTTTTACTGTTTCATGATTCTGCATGTTTTTACCTTTGAACAAAAAAAATCTAGCCGAAGCCGATCAAATCCAAATATCCTACTTTTAAGATACATTTAAAGGCAACATGATGTTTTTAAAGCGTCAAGACTCCGAGCTGACTCGACGCTCCAACTCTTACAGAGCATGAAGGAGGTTTTTCCGCCTCGCTCACAGACACCATGGATTCATAACAGAACAGAGTTTTCTTGTTATTCTTCGGCCTCTCAGGTGCAGGACACCAGCTCTGTGTTGTTGTTTGTTTTTCAGTCTCTCCTCACACAGGAAGTCGTCTGACATTAAAGCTGTCAGTTGGTAGACACCCTGCCCGGCTCTGTGGTGAACACTGGGGCTGCTGTTCCACTTTCTGACATGCTTGTTCAACACTTTATGACCTTCTCAGAGCTGCTGAGTACCAAAGTATTGTTTGTATGACGCGTTACTTTCCTCTGTAACTGGACTTCCCCTGATACAGTTCATACAGCAGCACAGAGGTGTGAGGGATTTCACACTCACCTTATTTACAAGAACATAGACCCAGTACGTATACTGGTATTACATCATTCAGTTCCATGGTGCTGTTTACTACTCATGTACACATGAACCACGCTCGAGACCCCCTCTTCAAGGAGACTCGGGGACGGTACCAAAGTACTCTACGAGTTAGTCTATGTTAGTGTTCAAACTGATCAAATGAACCGGACTTTGGGGTCAAGCGTACCTAGTGTGAAACCACTCTTATTGAAACTGGTTAAAAATGAGTTTAGTACGTGACCTTTAATCGGTGTAAAACATTTAAAGTTGTTCTTCACTGTTTTGGTGATTTTCTTCAAATGTTCATCAAACTTGAGCTGTGATTTCTAAAAACTTAAAGTCATTAATCTCCTCTTTTTCTTTAGTCTTCATCTTATCGTTAAAACTTCAAAGTGAGCACCGCTTCCTTCTTTTTTTAAATCACATTAAAACAGTTTTCTTTCGATTAAAAAACAAGGCGATTGTGTTCCAGCCACCGACAGACACCAGAGAGGTTCTCCTTCTCGTTGGACTTTTTTCATGACTCATGTGGTTTCAGTGTTTTGTAAATGATCATTCTGTTTTTGTTTTTTTTACCTTATACACAACGTCCTGCAGCTTTTTGAGGTCTCGGGGTTCTCCGTTCTTAAAGAGCACACAGGAAACCAAAATCTTTGTGAGAGAGGGTAGTTATGGTTGTTTATTAAAATGAAGCAGCACAAAGACGTGATGTCACTCACAGTACAGATTATAATTAGGTACCTATCATTTTAAACTCTTATTTACAGTTTTACTAAAAGAACCTCCTCCATTTCTTTAATAGTTTAAAACTCTCTAATGTTTAATTTATAAAGGTGAAGGAACAGTATGTACAGTTTCCTGTTGATTCAAATCAGTCTCGTCACCACCAGGTGAAGGTGACCCTGTAGAAGAAGTCGTAGCTCTTGGACATGAAGCCCTTCTGCTCGACGTTAGGCCGGACGCTCACGCTGTAGCCCTGACTCTCGATGTCCATCTTCACGCAGTCCAGCAGGTCCTTGACGGACGGCGCGGCCTTCCACGGCCCGAACGTCACCACCGACTCCTTGTCCGCATCCAGGCTCTTGACAGCGTTGTCATAGAGACCAAAGTCCTCCTCCGTCCGCATAACGCAGATCAGGATGGTGGACTGGCGGGCGGCGATGGCCTCGGCTCGGGCGATGCGGATCAGCACCTGGAAGAGATGAAGAGGTTGTTTCCATGGCAACGGGGATGGTGGATGAGCCAAAAGCATTTAGCGGACATTTAGAACAATTTACGTTCTCAGGTTTAAGTTTGATTTAAAAGACGTATTCACACATTGCACTCCTGAAGATTTTAAAGCAGATTTCAGGACAGGCTGCATCTCAAATCCACTTTGCTTCAGTACAGTTTGGTGCGGTAAACTCTGATCCTGTGTGTGTTTCTACAGCCGATAGTACCCTTACTTGGTGGGCGGGGCTTAAACTGGACGACCATAGCTGAGTCAGCTGTGTAACAGGGTGATATGATTTTAGCTTATGAACCAGTACGGCCCCTCAGATCCTCCAGTTCCTCTCTCTTAGTTGTTACGCTCTGAGACTGGAACGACCTTCCTGAGGGTCTGAGAGGAGCCCAGAATATTTGAGATTTTTAAACGCAGTCTTAAAACTCATTTAATCAGTCTGGCTTTTGTATAAATTCAAATCTTAACATTATTGTTTTGTCTTTTTTATCTTACTACAATTATAAATATTATTCTCCTATGTATTCATTTTAATATCTTGTTGCTTTTATGTGTCGTATTTTATTTTTTCATTTTTATATTTTTTTAAATTCTTATTGGTGTACATTAGTCTCTCAATGATTTTATAAACTACTTTCGTCGTCAGTAACTTTTCTGCACTCTTGTTAAGCACTTTGAACTGCAATTTAATTTGTCTGAAAGGTGCTGTATAAATAAAGTTTGATTGATTGATTGATCATAGCAGCTCGACACAGCGTATTCCTGCCAATATATTCACAAAGATCAATGAACCCTAGGAAGGTCTGCCACTCCGAGGTCGTCCATGAGGAAGTGCTTAGCGCTGACATCACTTTCAAAAAACGAACAACGCCTTTATTACTGCTGTCGCACAGGAAGTGACGATTCTTTCGACCAAACAACGGACTGCGAGGTGTGTCTGACTCCACTCTTTAGGGTCGGTACGCTTGGCAACCAAAGAGAAGGTTAGCAAAGAGATCAGCCCCCCTGCAGTGCTCACCCAGAAATATCAGGTAAAGTCGTGTGAAATAATCGTTTACATTCACACACGCAGCAGCTCACCCCAAACATTTTCATCTCAGCACAAATTTGCGTCTCCTTTTTTCTGTGGTGTAACCGTTGTGTAAATGTAGAGCAGTGCAGAGGAACTGACCTCGATGTTTTCTTTGTAGTGCGGGACTCTGGAGAGGAACTGCTGCCTCGCCACCAGCTCGCCAAACAGCCGAGGAGTTTCCTCCAGACGTTTGATCAGCGGCTTGATGTTGTAGTACACGGCCTCTTTGTGCACCTTTAAAAACACAAACAAACAAACAAACAAACAAACAAACTGTCAGTGATGACTCCTACACGTTCACATGTATCAGTCTGATAATAAAGTGAAGGAGTGAGACCTCCTGGATGCTCTCAGCGGGCAGCCGGTCTGATCTCAGGAACTCCAGGATGGCTCCAAAGTGCGCTCCATTGTGGTCGATGAAGTAGCGTCCCTGTGTGTCGGTGCGTAGTTTGGGGTTTCCGCTGAACAGCTCGGCCAGCTTGGACTCGGGGTGTTTCTTCAGCGTGCCCACAGTGGTGACGAACAGATGACCCCCGACGTTCAGCTGCACGACTGCAGAGTGCTGCAGAGAGAGAGAAATCACTTCAGGGTTAAAGGCTTTATATGTGATGTATTGATCCAGTAGATGTCGCCCTTGAGCACCAGCATGAAACCAAAACAACTCGCGCTGCATTGTTGTGTTAGCATGCTAATGCTAGCGATCTTTATTGTGCTCGTATCTTCACACTGCATGTAAATTTACCTGAAATGAGCGTGATCTAGAAACACAGTTAAGCAGTGAGTACAGTATGTTATTCTTCTTTTCTCTAGTCCCTCAATTAAACAACTTTTATACACGAGGGGAGGAGTCAGCCGGCTGTCCGGGCGATGTAAACAAAGTGAAGATAGGACTCTGAAAACATCACAGACAGTGGGACTCGGGTGTTACACCCATTGTAGACAGTCATGACTCACAGAGTTATTTTCAGAGGATATACTTGATTTATATATTTAAGTGTGAAACATCACATATAAAGACTTTAAAGTTCTTCTTCACTGTTTCCTGATGATTACTAAAGAAAAAAAAACTCATTTCAATTTACTTTTTGGTTTAATTTATTAGTTTGCTGGTTTTGTATTGGTGATGGTGCACCGTACATAGTTCTATCATGGTGATGGGAATAGGTATTAATGGTGTAATTAGATTATTAGATAACATCACATGAGTAATTATTTCATAATATATTACATTATATACTATTAAAACAATACAAATTAATACCTGGTATTTATATTATATATTTGAGTTAAAAGGGGGCAGGACTAGATACGTTTAAACTTCTTCCTACTCCTTTTTGGGCGTGTAATGTTGTGGTTATATTTTATTTGTTTTCAACATATTTTTAATTACAGCATTCTTTGTTTGTAATTTGTTTTTGTTTTTACATTATTATTATTTTTTTCTACTCTTTTAGAGAAGTTAGTTTCTACTTTAAAACTAAAATGTGTCGTTTTCATTTCAGTTAGAAATTTTCAATAAATAACCACCAAATAGTTAATCAGATATTCACTCCTTCATTAGAAGAAATATCCCAGCTTTAATAGTTTAATAGTTGAACAGTACAGTAGAGAGCATGTCAGTGAACTATGAGGACAAAAAAACAAAAACAAATAATCGTTCATTAATCGTAATCGAGGTCAAATGTTCAATTAATCATGATGTTGATTTGAGGTCATATCACCCAGACCTAATACCTGCACAGCACTCTTACTCACAGTGCTTTAATTCAACTGAGACAACCTTTAAAATGATTTGCTTTCATGCAGCGGTGGAAATGTTCAGCTGTGAAGTTTCACCATTTATTTTATTACCTACTTTCAAAATTAAGATTCTCCTCCCTGAACTGCAGCTGTCAAACGACTTCAGGAAGCTTAACGGTTCACTAACCTCCGATTAACAATCAAGGCGTTAACAGAAGCCCATTATTTATTTTATTTCAACAGTTTCCTCAAAGATTTCTACTTGTCGTCGAACAGGTGAGTTGTACAAACAAACAAAGATCTTATAACTGTCACAAAGGAGAGAAAATATCTGCGGGGGGAAAACGAGACAACCTGAAGGCAGATGGAAAAGTTTCCTAACTTTCTGCTCGTCCATACACCTGCTGCACATTCAAAGCTTTCTCTCTAAAACACCAGGTGAGCTGCACGTTTTTTTAGAGCAGCTGTTAATGCTTCCTTTAAATATACGAGCTTTGATGAAAACAGTTTTTCTTACTGGAGTTGAAGGCTGTTTTGGAGCCGACTTGTAGTCCGGTAGACTCATCTTGGCGTCAGGTGAGGGTGTTTGTCCAGGTGGGAGAGCGGGGAGATTTCACCACACTCCTCTCCAGGTAGGAGTAAAAAGGGGCGTGGCTTAACCCGGACCTGATGCGCCAGCGCTGAGAAGATGAGTCACTCTGTAGTTAAAATTGTGGTCCATTTTTTCTTGGCATCCTCAGGAGTCACATGCGGGGTTGTGTCAACATTTGTTTAATGATTGCAGCTTGGAAAATATAGATGCTGCCCAGAGACTGTAAATATTAATGGACGGGGCCTGAGTGACGTCAGCCATCTGTTCCTGCAGGGGGCTCATCGGCAGCAGCCGCCATGCTGGACTGTAAATATGATGCTACCCTACTATCCTTATCATGTCTTTATCCAAGTGTACTGGCATAACCATGAGAAATGTACTTAAAGTATAATTGAATATAAATTGTTCCACCAGAAATGCAAATGAGCTAGCTTCATACAGAAGGAAAATGTTTGTGCATTCCTTTTTTTATTTTAAATTCTCATTAACAAACCCCACATTTTACTTTGTATTTCATGTTTGTAGTATTTAATTGCTCCTCGTCCTGACACTTGAAGGGTTAAATGTATATTGTGATATCTATTTTTTGTACATTCTTAATTTTTCTTTTTTTATTCACATTGTGTACTGTGTTCACTTTTTGTTTGCAATCTTTGCTGGTGTAACACTGTAAATTGTCCCGTTGTGGGATAAATAAAGGATTATTTTATCTTATCTGGTTGCTGTATGTACAACTGCTTTTCAGGTTCCATGAAAAACAGCAGAGTGAGACGTCACACTTCCTCCTCTGAGGCATGTACCTTACCTCACCTTTTCAAAAACTCTCAGTGCAGATTACTCTGGAGTCCTGAGTTCCTTCTACGTGTTAAATGTCCAGGAAACAAAAACACTTTGTCTTCTTGTAGACTGCTGTTTATCAGAGCGCAGGAGAAAACCAGATAATGTTTTAACTCTTTGGATGACGGGGAATCTGTGCTAACAGGCAACACAAGCATTACATCTGTAAACATATTCATCCTTAAGAGTCAAACTGTAGATACTTTCTTCTTCTGCACGATGCTTAAATTATTTTATTTCTCTTGAAACTTCACGTGTCAACTGTCCTTATACCAAAAACACGATGGAAATATAAGATTTGCACATTTTTAGGACCTGGTCTGGATAATACATCTAAGCTTCATGGTGCACCAGGAGTGTCTCTATTTCTTTGTCACTTGGACATTTTATAAAAAAGGTATTAAAACATTCGAGTAATCCTCCATGACAAACTGACAACAGCATTTTCAAAGTGTATTTTCCAGATTTTATTGTTTTGTACACAAAAATCATCAGGGTCTCGCTTCCATCAGGCCGACGATCGAAAAACCTGCAAAGACAAAAATAAAAGACGTTACTTTCAGCAAACACAAAAACACCGTCACACTCTTAAATCGAGTCTTTTCTTCTGACTGGAACAGCGTCATGTGATCATTTAAAGGCCTTCTTTTAGAACCCTTCGTATGCTGCTTGAAACCTTCTCAGACAAATGCCTCGATGTCTTCACTCGAAAAGACTCCCCGCTCTGAGGTACCGGAGCAGAACCACAGAACGTGACTCTGAACCAGAAACCAGCAGAACCAGTGAGTCCAGCTCCGACTCGTCATCGTATCATCACTGAAGGGACAAAAACTGGGTCTATATATAACACCTCTCGTCTGTTTTATTTCATCTAATCTGACGGTTTACTAATCTTCAATTCCCTAAAACATCAACACAGGCATCATCATTCACAATAATGTCGACAGAAGCGGGCGGCCTGGGTTCAAATCTGACCTAAAACGCCTTTCCTGCATGTCATTCCCCACTCTACCTCTCCCTGGTTTCTAAATCTTTCCACTGTCAAATCTCCAGAATAACGTCATATTCACACACTGCTTCAAAGTTAGAGAATAGTAAAGAAATGGTAGAATGTGATGACTGGCCCCTGCGGTCTCTTAACCTTTTATGCAGTGGGCACGGGTGTTCCCTGGGGCATGACGGGCGCCTCTGGCTTGGCCCCCTTCTGCTCAGAAATGGGTGTGGTGGGCAGCTGCTCCTCCTTGGGCTCCACGATGCTGACGTGATCGGGCAGGGGCTTCTTGGGGCCGATCTTACCGCTGGGGTCCCAGGGCAGCATGATCTTCACCTTGATGCCGAGCACACCTGGAGGATGGATAAATACTCTCATCAATGTACTGACTCACAAAGCATCACTCTGCTTTATCAGGGGATCAAAGCAGCAGGGACTTAAAGGACTTCTAATGACACATTTACAGTTTTTAGAAATCCGTGCATGACATTGTTAAAATCTATACGACTCAAATTTAATCTCACTGTATGAATGTCGAGGGAAATGTTCAAGGTACATCCAGAGTTCTTGAAATATGCGCTCACACTTCAAAAAAGAAATCAACTTCAAACTAATTTAGAATATGACATGGTAACAAACACATTCAAAATCAAGTGCAGCTCTCTTCATTTACAAGATTACCTGCAGACCAGAACATCTGTTCAGAACTAACAGATGTTCCTGGTACACACAAACATTAGCGGGTTTGTATCGATCTACTGAAGCCTGTTGGCTGCAGTCTGCAGAGAGAGGAGTCTCCTCATACAGTTTGCCTTTATTAAGGCCAAGAGATCATGCAATGATCAAGATATGCTGAGAGCGCCCTCTGCTGGATCAAACACCAAACTACCTCAGACAGCTCATCGCAGTTTGAATGTGATCTTTCTCCCCGAGGTTCAAATGAATTTTTAAAATCTTGAATAAAAAAAATGACCGCCCTCCAGTACTTATTAAATTGTTGATAATTTCCTTTGAAAAGTCCCACAAACGGCCCTGGTGATCTGTGCCTCCTGTGTGCTTAAACCTCAAAAAATGACGCGTCGGCATGGTGCCATCAGACGCTGCATACCATTTTTATGTTGAGGATGATAACTACTTTGTTCATTGAGGACATGACACTTTATATCCTGCACCCTTCTCAGACAAATGCCTCTGTGTCTTCACATGAAAAGGACTCCCTGATCTGAGGAGCTGGAGCAGGACCACAGAACGTGGACCTGAACCAGCAACCCTCAGAAACAGTATGAGTCCTGTTCTGTCTCGTCATCGTATCATCACTGAAGGGAGGACGCTCTTAGAATCTGAAGCCATGTGATCCAACTTTACAAATCACCAGGATGTATATTTCATAAACCAAAGAAAGTGACATCTGTTATGTCTCGAGTGTCTCTGTTACTCACCCTGTCGCAGCAGGACGTGGCGGACAGCTGTGTCGACGTAGTAGTTGACGGGGTCACCGCTGTGGATCATCAGGCCGTCCACAAACTTCATGGACTTGGCCCTCTGACCTCTCAGCTTGCCGGACACAACAACCTCGCAACCCTTGGCGCCGCTCTCCATGATGAACCTCAGAACACCATAGCAAGCCCTGAGAGAGAGAGAGAGAGAGAGAGAGAAACAGGATTTTAGTAAATCAGGCTGTCCTTTCCTGCACTGTGGAACCATTTCCTATTCTCTTTACCAACTACCACAGGTAAATCCTGCATGTAACAAATGTCACTTTTGTCCAGTAAGACTGTATTTTCCATGTGGTTAAATGTTATATGATGAGTTGGCAGTTTGACATTCATCACTGAAGCCTTTAACACATGCACTCCTGCCACCAACATCTTCCCAAGTTGACTGTTCACACATGCACCCCACAGCGGGAGACTTTCCCTGTTGGAGAAGTGTGACCAAAGGAGTCAGGGTGACAGTTTTTGCCTTCATATCATGAACGTATAAGAACACGTATTCAAGAAGAAAACAGTGAAATGCAGGATAATGCCACTGGTTTTGTTATTTGAGGCACCACCCCCCCAAAAAAAGTTCATGTGCAGCTTAAACCCTTCTCAGACAAATGCCTCGATGTCTTCACTCGAAAAGACTCCCCGCTCTGAGGATCCGGAGCAGAACCACAGAACGTGACTCTGAACCAGAAACCAGCAGAACCAGAGTGAGTCCAGCTCCGACTCGTCATCGTATCATCACTGAAGGGACTCAAATTTCGGTAAATATTCAGTATAGGCCGGGGCGATATGACAAAAAATGTTATCACGATAATAAATGTCATTTCAGTCGATATCGATAATTGCCAATTTTTTCTTTCAAATTTAAAAGCTGATTTTTGTTCCTGAGTGAAAGTTGAAGAAACCAGATGGTTAATTATGACTTCATTTCTTTATTGTAAGAACATGACAAACTATAATCAAAAAACCCTGTTTCCCAGTGGTTGGATGGTATAATTACATGTTGAAATTTATCACACTTTTATTGAACATTTATATTAACAAAAATCGTTATATATCATCCTAAAACCAGCGCAAAACCACAGACTGCACGAGCACAACCGATGGGATCTCTGTGCACATCATGAAACATCTTCATTATGTTCTTCTCTACTTTTTTTAAATATTGTGATCGTCGTTGTAACATCATATAGCGGGATCTATTGCGTCTTCTGCCACTGCTATGTCGCTTATTTTCCCAATATGTTTCCTCCTGAGACGCCCCCTCCCTCCCGTCTGACAGGACAGTCTCCCGCTGTGAGGTGCATGTGTGAACAAGCAAATGAGGAAGATTTCAGGGGCTGTCCACCTGAAATCTTCAAGAACTATCTGGAGATGCATGCAGGTGTGAAAAACAACAGTGTGTGAAGTCTCCTTAAATAACAACATCTGCACCTACAGATGTAACAGCGGTACATACCTACGCACAGCCAGACCTCCCAGCAGCTTGTAGCGCAGAGACTCTGCCTGAGCGATGGCGCACAGACCACGGGTGGCAACTTTTTCAGCATACAGCTAAAAGAGAGGGAGAGAGATAGCTTAGTCAAACATCCTGCACAGGCTTCTGAATCCTCACATTTAACTATCTTTAAAAATATGGAGAATTGTCTACACTTGCTCGACTTCGCTTTTTAAAATAAAGCAGCAGTGATGAGAAAAACCTCGCTACTGAAACGTAACACACTCCTGATTGTTCGACCCTTCTCAGACAAATGCCTCTTGTCTTCACATGAAAAGGACTCCCTGATCTGAGGAGCTGGAGCAGGACCACAGAACGTGGACCTGAACCAGCAACCCTCAGAAACAGTATGAGTCCTGTTCTGTCTCGTCATCGTATCATCACTGAAGGGAGGACGCCTAAGAATCTGAAGCCTTTAATCCAACTCTGTTATTACCAGAATGTTTATTTTATAAACCAAAATAAGAGAGGTAGAGAGTAAAGAGATTTAAAGAGACTTTAAATTCAGTTTAAAGGTTCAAGTGACATCTGTGCAGCTCTGACAGCGACGACCATGTTCGTCTTGTAACTTTCTTTAGCAAGCATGCAACAATCTGTTCAAAGACAAACACATTTGCCTACCGTGTTTACATAAATTAAGTGTTGAACAAGTTTGTCAACATTAACTTTAAACCATTTTTGTACATAAGGGAGCAAAAAGTATCAAGAATGGCACACAAATGAATCTCTTAATAGTAAAACTCATTGCTAATGCATTTAATGACAACTAAAACTACCAAAATAATTTGTTTAATGGTGAATCTTCTCTTACCTCAACGCTGCCCTCGGGGAAGCCAAACCTCTTCTGGACCACAGCGGTCAGCTCTCTGATCCGACGGCCCTTCTCTCCCAGAACATTCTGGGTTCTGAAAGACGATTAAAGATTCACAAAGTTAGAAAATATCACCAGACGTAAAAGTTTGCAATCGTCAAAGTTCAAACATAAACTAGTTTTTAAAATATCAGCTCCTGATTGTTCGACCCTTCTCAGACAAATGCCTCTTTTGTCTTCACATGAAAAGGACTCCCTGATCTGAGGAGCTGGGGCAGGACCACAGAACGTGGACCTGAACCAGCAACTCCCAGAAACAGAATGAGTCCTGTTCTGTCTCGTCATCGTATCATCATAGAAAGGAAAGATTCAGTAAGTGTGCGCTCCTAATCACCTGTTACAGTACCAACACAGGACCGCCACCATGTGTTTTATCCTAAATGAAGTTTTCTCACCTTGTGGCCAGGATGATGATCTCAGTCCTGGTTGGAGTCACACGCACCTCCACACCGGAGTAACCATCCTCAGCAAGCTCGCGAGTCAGGAACTCGTTCAGCTCGGCCTTGAAGATACCGTCTGAGACGAACTGTGGAGGGAGCACAGGGTCAGACTATCTTCCTGAGGGATATCACACACACTTTAAAAAAAATCATAAAAAGTGAGGCTTTTTGAGACCCAAATAGAAAAATGTGTTCTCTTTAGGCACTGCATAACGTAAGTGCTTTTCAGAATTCATACGAGACTCGATAGCACTGATCAGACTGCCAGTTCAAGATGCTGAAGTTGTGGAGCTCCCAGTTTATCACGCTCTCATGCTTCTGCAACGCTGAAACTGGGACACCAATATTACAATGTAGCGGGATCAATATGAACATGTGTGATGTCACCTGAGCTTAAATAAGGAGCCGTTGTGGAATTGAACTATGACTATGCCACTGACTACGATCGCCTTTCTCACCAGGTGACTCCTATTAGGAATATTATAATAGCTGCTGTAACATGAAAGATGAAACGCACACAAATAAATCCATATCAAGAATGTAAATTTAAATCCACATGAACATTTGATTGAAGTATTTCAACTTGTCTGAAAGTCCCAACTAAAATGTTAAGACGTGTCAGTGGTTATTTAGACTATTAAAGTGGACATAAGCATATATTTTACAATTACTACAGAACATGTTAAGACAACTTTTAAAATATTTTAATTCATTTACCAAAAGGTAAACTAAGTTAGTTCATCCTGGGGACCTGGATTGATTTATCTTATATATAACTATTACTATAGAATAAAGTAAGGGATTTAATCGACAAATATGGCTGAACATGCGCGATTTCTTAACATATTAGATTTAATCACCAGAATAGTCCCAAGAATACTCAATTACTAAAAGAGTCGTTTACTGCAGCTTTCATTCATTAGAATATCCACCTTTACTTAAGTTTATTTACTGAAATATGAGTTTTGATCATCTTATTTAAGTGTTAAAGAAGAGGTATAACACAATACAAAGTTGTGTAAATGGAATGAGAATCTGTTCCACTGATTATTTATAAATAAAGCTGCACACTGCTGAGAGTTAAAACACTCACATTTATCTGCAGGTGAATTAGCCGCCTGTCCGTTAGCCGTGAAGCTACATTAACGTTCAAAAATAATAATAATTAACACAAATATAGAGAGACAGGTGAACCGAGTCTGATAAAACAGGTAAAACAGCTTTTAACGGAACTCCACGGAGAGTTTTTAACCGAGTATTGGGCTCATGTCTGCGGGTCTCATGCCCCCCCATGTTAGCTCGCCAAATGAGGAGGACGCGGCGCCGGCAGCATCGGGTCTAATCCTCTCCGTAACGGGGTCGGACAAGCTCAACTAACACCATCGTGGACTTAAAAGTATATTCTCTCAACATACATGACGATATTTTCACATAAAGCCGCCGCCAGAGGAGAAAAACACGGATAAAACAGCGCTAACCTTCCTCTTCTTGGAGATTTGCACCGCCATCTTCCAATAGGCCGTAGACAGGAAAGGAACCTGAACGGATGCGGAAATGAATTTATACCAACAGAGTTAACTTCCGGTGATGTCCAAAGCGGGGCCGCTGCTGGGACTTGTAGTCAAACGCTGGATTTTATCGATAAACCAAGTCTCCAAATTAACAATACTTATATATATAATAACTTAAAATAAAATAACTTAACATAAAATATATATAATTAAATTAAATTAAAATAATAATGTAGCGGGTTTCATCAATGTTATGATCAAAGTAATTCAGAAAGTCAAAAAGTAGAGAAATGTACTTTATAACATCTTATTATCTGAAAAAAAAAGTTTAATTCCCTGGAATATAGATTATATCTGGCTTGATGATAATTAACGGAGCTGATATTTTTGCAGAGCTAATTCAAATCATAATCTTAGTGCATAGCAGTACGTCTTCAAACTCTTTCCTGTACTTATTGCTTTGTCTCTTATTTACATTCCTTATTTCATTCATATTTGCATTAATATTATTATAGCTCTACTGCTCTATTGTGTGTAAGAGCTTCTGTAACGACCAAATTTCCCCTGGTGATGAATAAAGTATTTCTGATACGGGTACATCCTGCCCTCTGGTGGTCAAAAAAATGAACTACATTAACGCAAGAAAGCTCTGTAACCCATGGCAACTTCTGATAATATATGTATGTGGTTCTGTTATTTGTACCGTCACAAACGTGTCCGTTTTGTATGTAAAACTGAGAGTGTTTCTGTGTGTTGTGTTGTAGACTGTCCTCTGAGGTGTCCAGTAATTGATTTTTTTTTTACATTATTACCTCCCAAAGGACTACAGATGTATTATTTAACATAGTTTACCGAACATACTGAAGCATGCTGAAACAAAGTAGCCTAGAATGTCGATTCAGTTTTGAGTAGTAGCTCTTGATCTGTATATCGCCTCACCTTTGTCGTTCCTCTTGTCTCCTGGAAAAAGCCATGGGTGAGGATGCACGGATGTAACCTTTAAGGAAGCGTTTCTGTCACCTGTAGAAGAGCCTGACACACAGTCGGAGTATACAAAGCATTCACACAAACATAAAGGTTTTAATGAGCACTGTCATGTTCATGCAACAGACACGCTCACATCTCAGGTGGGAGGAAACAAAATGCATGGAGAGGAGGCGACGAAAGAAATCAAGGATGTACAACTAGGAAATGTAAAGAGGATTTGTTGCTTCATGGGGTTTAAATAATGAGTCATACTTCTGTTGATATAGATTGAAAAACTGATTTTGTTGGAAATGGCAGCATTACTAAATTAAACAAATTTACAGCCCTAATAAATTCTAAGTTGTAAAGAATTACAAATGAACTTTTATAATGTCCTTGATGCCCTTCTCCGGCGACCTATTAGTTTTGAAATTGATTTTAATTTCTTTAAAGTATTAAACTGCCAGGCCCCTCCGTATATCTGGGATCTGCTGACTCCCCATGAACCGGACCGCTGCCTGGGATCCTCCAGCAGGACCCACTGCCCGGTTGGCTCGCATGGTTGAGCCTGAGTCTGACAGGGCTGTTTGGGTTGCTGTGGCAACTAGGGGGCCATATGGTAGGTTATGTAACTTACCAGTGGGGCATGGGGGGCGGGGTTTGTATGAGGGGATTCGTCATTGGGCGATTGTCCTTTAATTGGGGCACAGGTAACATGTAAGTGTAAGTAAGTGCGATATAAATAAAGTTATTGTACAAAAGCAGACTTCACAGGCAACATTTTCTCATAAACAAAATGAAGAATAAAAAGAGTTCTGATGAACCGTCAATAACAACACAAACACATTCTCCAAGAAAAATACCTTTTTATTTCATTATAAATCCACATAATTGTATCTATGAAAGCATAAAATCCCCGTTTCGCATGTTGTCGTGTTTTCTCCTTATTGTGGTCACTTGTTCCGTTATACTCAAAGTAAATCATGGGTATCAAACCATCGAAGACTGTAAGGTGTATGTCACATACAAACACAGACACTGTCAAACGGCAAAGGGAGAAGGGAGGAAGGGAGGGAGGGAGGGAGGGAGGGAAGGAACGGGGGAGGGACAGCGCAAGTTCTGCTGGCCATCTTTTTAATATCGCGATAAACACTTAACGTTCTCGAATGCCAGCTTGTAGTAATAGGAACACTTATGGTAAAGTTCACCATTGTTTCATATGGGTGTTTCCAAAAAACCACCATCGAATGTACAGTCGGGCAGGCGTCTGTGCTTTAGTTTAGCCTCGATGGTGTTCCTCAAGGCTCTGTTCTCGGGACACTCAAGGTTGTTTTTTTTCAATACTCCGACACACAGAGAACCAATCCACCATGGACGCAAACACACTGATTATTTCAACATTTTCTAAGTCATTCGGAGCCAGAAGTCTGGTTATACTTGAGAGTATACGATTCAGTTGTTCATGAAAATGAGAGCGAGAGAAAGAGAGAAAGAGAGAGAGAGAGAGCGAGGAGGGGAAGAGATGAAAACAAAGTGCCAGAAAAGTTTGTTCGTTTGTTAATATTGATGCTTTGAGACAAAAGGTTGACAATGTGCTCGTGTTTTCACTCCAAGGCCCAACATGAGAGAGACATAAGAGAGGTGTGCTTTTTTTTTTTAAAAGTCGGTATATTCCTCCCCCCGTTATTGAAATAATGCTGTCATAATACTGCAGTAATCCTTTGGCATGTGACTGTATGATGGGGAAAGAGAGGAGCGGTGCCACTGATCATAGACAAACCATAACATCCTGAAAAAGATGTCACAAAATTGGTTTGCCAAAAATCCAAAGTAATCCATTCAATGTATTCCCCGAGCCACATTTTAGCATCCGCGTGGATTCAAACTGTCAAAACGCAGAGACGTAATCCATTCGACACCCTTTAAAGCCTCGTCAGATCATCCGGATGCTTCCTTCAGAAAAACAAATAGAGATTTTCCAAAACTGTGTTCACTCTGATTTGTCTGATCCAAGGTTTTTCAAGCACCAGACATGAGCAGGGTTCAGAGCCCGGAGCGTGTCCAACATATCCGATCCCAGCGACGCTGGAGACGTATGAAGGATGAATGACGGGCTGTTTATCCTCGCCCGGATGCAAACTGGATCGCATCCTGTCTGGTTCTACGAGGTGGTATCAGTGCGCAGAGTTTGTCTCTGGGGGGTCTACACCTGATCAGCAAGGCCAACGAGCAGGATGTGACCGAGCATCCCGTGGGTGCACCTAAAGGAGACAAGAGAGGGAGATACACTCTGATTAAAAAGAGATTCCAGCATCTGTAGACCTATAAATATGGACATTTAACACAATATACTCCAGTATCAAAATGAAAAGTTTTAGTACTATTAAACTGAAAAACATATTGTCAGAGTTTTCTTAATTTTTATTTCCATGATTTCATTTAGTATTTTTTTTCTAAAGCTTCTTGTTATTTTGGTTTTTAAATCAAAATGATCATGTTTACTTTAAGTATAGCATTTTATGTTTATGGCTGCACAGTGCTGCAGTTTTTAGTGCTGTTGTCTCACAGCGAGGAGATTCCTGGTTTGAATCCCTGTGGAGTTTGCATGTTTGGAATTAGCTCCAGCCCCGGTACTGATAATGGATGGATGCATTTTATATTTAACCCTTGGGGGGCGGCAGAAGCTCAGTCTGTAGGGACTTGGGTTGGGTCCCTGTGTGGACTAAAATATGGAAGTTGGACTAGTAGCTGGAGAGGTGCCAGGTCAAGGGTCACTTCCTGAGTATTGCTGAGGTGCCCTTGAGCAAGGCACCGACACCCCAGCAGCTCTGCCGCGTTCCCTCACTCCATTAATTCATGTCCGCAGCTCCTGTTTGTGCATGTGTGTGTTATTCGGGTGTGTGAGAAGCATGTCTCTAAAACAACAGAGTGTAAAACAGAATTTCCCTCAGGGATTAATAAAATATGAAAAATAAATAAGTTTAGTGGAGCAGAGACGTTCAGTAGATTAACACATTAAAAGTATTAAATTAAGTTTGGAGTTTTATTCACGCTTGTTTTCCATCAGTTGGCCTCTTGTCGAGTTATTTCTCACAGTGTTTGGGTTCATTGAGTATCTTCTTATGCAGCTTGTTTTTTTTAACCTCCTCACTTTACATTTGTCAGGGCTCATTTCCTCTCCGGCTGCGTGCTCTGAGGATGCAGACACAGATTGAACGACTCCTGCAGACTTTAGGCTTGAAATCTTGTGTCCTGAATATTCTTTGGTTTGGAAAACGACCTCCCTGACGCCCACAGACTCTTTTAGACGTGTACTTGAAAAAACAGAGCGTGGGCAAACAATACACTTCTCTTTGTCTGGACTTAAAACAGATGCTAACGCTGCACTGTGGAGCACAGGGAGGTAATTTAAATAAATTGATGCTGTTTAACTTTTATTATATCAGCCGACGGCTGTACAAGTGTATTCAATATAAATGAATGAGATTTATGTTGAGGAGGAGAATTATAGAAAATCAGGGACATGTTGTAAGTTGTTATGAATAAAATCTCATTGTCAACACTCACAGGAGACTTGGCAGATAGTTTCATCCTTTTACTACAATTGTGTGAAATTGAAAACTGAATGTGCTTTCAGAGAAATGAAATACCTTTTGATATAAATTAATCCAGTTTTAAAGAAATTTGATCCCTATAAAAACAACATTTATTAAAGGAGCAGTATGTAACTCTGACACCTAGTGTTTGAAATGGGTACTGCAGTCCAAATCCTAAACATCATAGAGAGCTGTCTCCCCCCCCCCCCTCCTCTCTAGAGTCGATGCTCACACAGGTCACCATGTGGTGGACTCTGAAGCTTCAGTGTTTATCCAGCTCTGCATGGGTCTGTAAACCTTTCTGTGTTCTAACCTCTCTCCATTTTTCAAAAGCATGGGGGGGGGGGGGGGGGGGGGGTCTTAAAAGCGCCTACCTTCTCTGGTCCAAACAAATCCAGAGCATTCAGGAGCAGAATCTAAAGTTAGAAGGAGGACATACTGGCTGCTGCATTGTTGTCAGAGAAGCCAGCACTTCAACATGTTTCCTTAATGTCTGATCAGATAGTAAGATACCTTTATCATTTCACTCACTACACATCTCACTGATTGGACCTTTAACATGTTTTACAGACCAGTATGTAGGATTTAGTGCCATCTAGTGGTGGTTGTTATGTAGCTGAGCATTGCTGGTACATCATTAAATGTAACAAAGAGCTTCCAGACTCCTGGAAAACAGCTGACTGAAATCAACAATGATCACAGAGAGGAAGAGAAGAGACTGAGAGCGGGGACGGAGGAGACAAAACAAGGTGGGAAACTGGAGAAGAGACTAAAGGTGACAAGAGCAAGCGGAGATGAGGAAAAAGATGGAGGAGAAAATGTGAGGTCGAAGAAACAAGAAGATGAGAGGGTAAAGAGACCAAAACCAGGAGGCAAAAATAGGGACAAAGGAGACAGAAGGGATCCAAACAGGGGGGTTAAATGTTGCATGAGAAGGGAGGACAAAAGTAAAGAGGAAAGAGTGGAGGAAGTAGAGATATATGAGGATAAAAAAGAGAGGAGGGGAAACGATGTGAGGAGAGGAGAGGGAGAGTGGAGAAAAAAGAAGGAAACAGGAGGAATAATAGAGAGAGGAGGAGAGGAAGGAAAAGAGGACAAAACAAGAGAGGAAGTAGGAGAGTAACGAGAGGAGATGCATGGAGCGAGAGAGGAGAGGAAGAGTGGAGCAGGAGGTAAGTAGAGGTGGGGGAGAGGGAGAAGAAAAGAGGACTGAAGAGGAGGAAAAAGAAAGGAGTAAATGGAGCAGAAGGGAAAGAAATTACAGGAGGAGGAGGAGGAGGCGAGAGAGAGAGAGAGGAGAAAGTTGGATGGTGCATTGAGAGAGGAGGAGAGAAGTAGAAGAAGAAGAAGAAAGATGAGGAGAGAGAGAGAGAGAAGGGAAGAAAAAGCAGGACGAGCAAAAAGGAGTCATAAGGTGTTAAAAAAAGTGAAGAGAGAGCGAGGAAGTGATGGAGACGTGAAGAGAGGGAGAAGACAAGAGGAGGAGTGGAGGACACAGCTTACATAAGTGTCAGAGAGAGAGAGAGAGAGAGAGAGAGAGAGAGCTTACATAATGGAGCGACACCAATCTGCATACTGTGGGGGATCAGGCTTTTATATAATGGACCAATAAAGAGGAGTAATGTTGTTTACTAAGGCAGCAGATATTTACAGAGCACTTAGAGGCAGACTGACTCCACATCTGCTAATGGCTGCTGACTGCTGCTCTCTCTCTCTCTCTCTCTCTCTCTGATCGCCCCTGTTAAAGTATGCCAGGCATGTTTCCACCTGTCTTTCCCTTTAAGTTGTTAAATTCAGGCTGCTGTGCTCGAACAATCAGTGGACACCCTCTCCTCACCTGTGTGTGTGTGTGTGTGTGTGTGTGTGTGTGTGTGTGTGTGTGTGTGTGTGTGTGTGTCATGTCTCACCTCTTCTCCCTCCAGCGCTGTGAAGCCAAATGTAAGAAAATCTAAAAAAAAACCAAGAATATGGAGTTAGAACGCTGACAGACAGAACTTTAAATATCTGTTATAAGTCCTGCAGGTTGGGGCGCGGATGGCCTAGTGGTTAGGTAGCACCTCATGTACGGATGCTATAGTTCTCCTTGAACTCTGACCTTTGGTTCCTTTCCTTCATGTCATTCTCCACTCCTTCTCCTGATTGCCTACTCAAGCCACTGTCCTATCAAATGAAGGCTAAAAGCCCCAAATTAGTCTTTAAAAAAAAGTAAATCCTGCAAGTTTTTTCAACAATCCATCTTCTCTGAGTGCCGACTTAAACCCCTTTCCTCCCTTCATTGGCTGCCCTTTAAATACAAGATTGATTTTAAGATCGATTTAATAACTTTTAAAACACAACACGGTCTGCTAGTTGCCAGAAAGAGCTACGAGGCTGACCACAAACTGCACGCTGTGGACTTTGTTGAATGCAATTTGAAGCATCTGTCAGGAAGACAGTTTGAACCTTTTCTCCACTGAAGCAGACTATACGTCTTCCTGGTGTGATTTATATTCAGGATTTGATGGTACGTTTAGAGGCATGTTGGTCAACTCCTAGTTATCAGAAGTGAATCATCTGTTTCTACACATGTATGACAGTGAAAGGGTCTGATCCAACCTTCACAACAGGGTCCTAAGTCTCTGACTAGACTCTTCTCCTCTGTCGCCCCCCGGTGGTGGAATGAACTTCCAAACTCCATGTGATCTGCAGAGTCCCTCTGCACCTTTAAGAAAAAGCTAAAGACCCAGCTCTTTCATGAATACCTACTAACTTAATGATGATGGTCTCCATATTATTGATGATGATGATGGTAATGACGATGGTTTTTGTTTGATAACGACGACTTATAAGATGGTTTCTATACTGATTAGAGCTCTCAAGAACTGCCCTCAATGTTGTGCTTTGCCTCTGGTCACTTCCTGTCAGCACCTGTGTGTCCAATCAGACTCAAAGCTGATCGTTTGCTCTTACTGACATTGTTCCCTTTTTTATAGATCCTTGCTTGTGTTGTTCTTACTCTCTGATGTACGTCGTTTTGGATAAAAGCGTCTGCTAAGTGAATTGTAGAACGACAGGCTGCCGCTGAAATTTCCTTAATTTGTTGTTCACACATGCACCTAACCTGTTGCAGAAGAAGTATTTCATATTTAATGTAAAAGAAAGCAGATCCCAAGCCTGGAAAATCCACAGCGACGTCTTCAAATGACTCTTTGTCTGACCGTTTAATAAACAAAAGTTTAAAGCAGAAGATAAAGGATGAATCAATGATAGCTTTGACGGATAGATTTCCAATCTCCCCCGTGTCTTTTGGGCTGTAAGCTGCAAATCCAGCCCTCAGCTTTCTGTTTGCAGACTTCTACTCGTCCTCTTCGTGTTCAATCTCCTCCAGATCTTTTTCTCTCCATCCACTCCTCTACCTCCTCGCCATCCCTGAGTTTTCATTCTCTTTCCATCTCTCTTCATCCCTCCATCTTTTTCTTGTCAATAACCGTGTCTCCAGGCTCGGTGACTCATCTGTACTTCTCTCTGTTTGTTTTTTTTTTTTTATTGTCCTCTCCCTGTCTCACTAACTAAATGTAAGTCCATAATCCTCACTTCTGTCTCTCTCTCTTTTCTCAATCTGTCCGTCTGCGCTTCTTCTACTCTCTCTCTCTGCTTCCTCTCCTCACACACTCGAACTCGCTCTCTCTCAGGAGATTAAAATGACTTTGTTTCATTTTAGTCAAAGGGTTTATGAAGCCGGTGGCGATTTTTCGCTGAACATTTTATTCACAGGCCATCGTGTAAAAATAGAGACAGCAGAGCCAGACTTTATCGTTCAGAGCAATCACAAGATTTATCTGGAGGAAAGAAAGATATCAAACAGACTTTAACCTGAAAGAGGGAACACTTCTTGTGATCTCCATGAACCTTTAGTTTTCCTGAAGGCTGCAGGGTGTGTGGACATGTGAGTTTATAACAGAGATATTTATTTTAAATGCTGTGTGTCTGATATAAACAACAAAGTGCCTCTACTCTCCTTGGATACATGCAAGTAAAAATCAAAACTCCCATAAACCCACTGCACTTCACTCTGTGACCACCAGGTGTCACTGTGACTCCACGGCTGCAACCTCAGTGGACGCTCTGGCAGTCGCTAACAGTTTAGTCACTGTGCTGTCCTGCTGCTCGGCGCCACACTGGGAGAATAAAAAGAGGGGGGGGGGGGGGGGGGGGGGGAGAGGTGAACGAGGCCCTGATGCCTCGTGGCTTCAAAGAGCTCTCAGTGATGATATCTGCCTGGGTCTGCTGAGCTTTCTCTGCCCTCTCCTTCCCTTCCTGAGGTAATCGCTGAGAGGAGAAAGTGTGTGTATAGTATAAAATGTAAATGTGTCCTTTCAGGTACGTGTGCTGTTAAACAGTGTTGTCAGAAAAACAGTCACATTGAATGACATGAATTCAAAGTTCCTCTTCTAAAGGCCTACATGCTCTGAACTCTATTTCCCATGGTGCCCTGCTTCATTGCTTACTGTTGCTCTAGTACACACTATTACTAAAATATTTAAAGGTACAACATGTAGAATTTTACACAAAAATATCTAAGTTAATTAAAAATGGACTAAACCTTTGTTATATATTTTTTTTTTGTCGAGACATCACCTCAAATATTTCCGAGCCAGATAAATCTCTAATTTTATAGTTATATTGGGATGTGCCTTGTCATGTTTATCGTTGCCGTGGAAACACCGGATGTTACGTCAAAGACGGCGCTGAGAGCATAAGGCCGTGTTCACACTTGACTTCTTTTTTCAATTGCCAGAGCCTTTTTTACATACAAGCCTATGGAAAAATGAAAAAGGATGACGCCTTTTCAAAAAGCGCTGCGCCCGACGCCTTTTTCAGTTGAATTATTTCAACTTTTCAGAAAAGCGCTGGGTGACGTCAAGCGCCTTTCTGACAGCTGACCAATCAGGACGAGTAGTAACCTACGTCCCACGTTACCTGTGCCCAAAAAACAGCAAACTTCCACCAGATATGTGTGCATTGCGTGTCCGCTCCGGTCTGTTACGGGACCGTGCATCCTCATCCGTCAACACCCACCGGCTGTGTTCTCAGTACGCAGCACGGAGAGCACAGCCGGACAGCTGGAGTACGGAAACACAGGAATTTCTGTGGTAATTTAACAGATTCACTCGCGACAGCACGAGATAATACGATGTTCGTGGTATAAAACTCAATAAAAACCTTATAAACACGTAAACAAACACACAAAAGATCATTTTTCTGAACCGTCAAAACGGAGGGTGTTATTCTGAAAATAAACCGGATGTTTTAATGTTGTATCGGTGTCTGACTTCCTGTCCCGTTTGTTCTTTTTTGTGTTAAATTGATGCGTTGTGCTCCGGCGCGGTTGCACCGCAGACTAGATCCTGTTGTTAAGGTTACAGAACACTTGCGAATAAGCGCTCAGAAGGCGCTGAAAGCAGTGTGAACACGGCCTAATGAAGCGTGAGCTGCTACTGAAAGCTGCCGTTCTGTTGCTGTTTGAGCTGCTGTGATAAAATAACGTCATGTAAATTATACTCGGATACATTAGCTCGTCTGTAAACAAATTCTCTTCCTCAGGTCGGTTTCGCCCGGTCGTCATGACTACGGTCGACTCTGAGTTTGTTTTCATTGAGGAAGGGGAGGGGAGTAGCAGAGAGAATCACTCCCATGATTCCCCGCCAGCCTCGACATCATCTTTTTTAGTTATTGGTTTGATTGAGAGCCCCCTGGTGGTGGGATTTACAAACTGTACCTTTAAGGGATTTTACTGATGTATTTATGTAAATCTTCCTACAGTAAGTAAAGTTGAACCTTTGATATATCTGGTGTTAGATTGAAAGGCAATTCTGGTATTGAAACGTTGGCTGTTTGCTCCATGTTTTGAGGTCTAAATGACACTTAGAACACAACGTTTTGGAGTTGCACTGGTGGACTGATTTAAAGCCTGCAGTGTAATCCTTGGGGACAAATGTGCCCGATCAAACATCCACTATGAGTTCTTGTTTTTGTCCCTGACAGGCTCAGATTGTTAACCTAAGCGTCAGACATTTAAATTTTAAATATACAGGGGTCACAAAATAACACAAACTAACTGTCCAGTTGAGACAGAAGTAGATCCTCAACTCCACAAATGTTTCTGTTACCCAGCAGTTTAACCAGTCTAATTCGCAGCTATTGGCTGAAAAGTCTACTGGAGTAACACAAAACATACCTCTCAACCCTATAAGTCATTAAGACCCTTTGTTTATATCAATATGTTTTTTCTGTATTTTAGCCATAGCATGTTATGTAGCCTACTCCAAGGCCCCGACTACCAGTTCTTTCTTGTTGCTATGACATCACTGGACCCCATAATGTGTCAGGATCGTAAACTTGAAGATGTAATACGTAGAGTTTTTGGCAGAAAAGACACTGGACGAACAGAAAAGGTCGGGATCACAGAGATGCTTTTCCATGGAGCAGATGTTAAAATGATTCAGAGGAGAAGCGGCAGCTTGACCCGCCTGTGGTGCTACATGAAGGGTCACGGGTTTGATGCTCATCTGCACAATTGTTCTGTAAATGGCGGCTAATCTACTGACTGTTGAGAGAGTCCAGTGTGTATCTCTGAGTTCATGTGTGTGTGTGTGTGTGTGTGTGTGTGTGTGTGTGTATGTGTGTGTGTATCCAGTGGGAGAGGTTACTGATGGTATGTGAAGGAGCGGTGAGTCACACTGACCAGCTCAGTTCGTATGGACGAGAGAGAGAGAGAGAGAGCGGGCGTGTTCAGATTGCCTCTTCATGTGAGTACGTTGTGAGAGTGTGTGTTTGTGTGTTTCATCCCGGGAGTGTACGGTGGATATTAAACCCACAACAAATGCTTAAAGAGGCTGAGATTGCTTCCATGGGACGGAAATGGAGTGCTTGTGCATGTGTGTGTGTGTGTGTGTGTGTGTGTGTGTGTGTGTGTGTGTGTGTGTGTGTGTGTGTGTGTGTGTGTGTGTTTGTGTGTGTGTGTGTGTGTGTGTGTGTGTGTGTGTTCGTGTGTGTGTGTGTGTGTGTGTGTGTGTGTGTGTGTGTGTGTGTGTCTGTGTGTGTGTGTGTGTGTGTGTGTGTGTCTGTGTGTGTGTGTGTGTGTGTGTGTGTGTTTGTGTGTGTGTGTGTGTGTGTGTGTGTGTGTTTGTGTGTGTGTGTGTGTGTGTGTGTGTGTGTGTGTGTGTGTGTGTGTGTGTGTGTGTGTTTGTGTGTGTGTGTGTGTGTGTGTGTGTGTGTTTGTGTGTGTGTGTGTGTGTGTGTGTGTGTGTGTGTGTGTGTGTGTCTGTGTGTGTGTGTGTGTGTCTGTGTGTGTGTGTGTCTGTGTGTGATTGCATGCATGACGAAGTGTGTGTGCTCAGATGGGAGGTGTGTTATTACAGCAGGGCGAGGAGGGACAGTGTGAAGGTGGAGATACAAAAAGGATTAAATAATGAGGAGGAATAGTGTAAGAGCGGAGGGATAACTGGGAGAAGAAAAAGCAAAATGGAGGGAGAGAGAAGAGACGGAAGATAAAAAATGAAGATGGAGCAACTGGAGAGTGAAGACAGAAGAGAAAACCAACTATATGATTTTTAAGAAGACACACAGACAGTTAAAAGAAACAGCCTGTAAATGTTAAAAAGAAATGATCACTGAAGGAAAGGTGACTGACGTTTTAAAATAAAACAAATAAGAAAATTCCTTCAAAAGTTTATTTGGCTCGTGGCTCAAAGGACGTGAACCAAAAAGAGGTCCAGACGAGCGGTTCCTTATCTTTCAGTGTCATGGGGAAATGTGCTGCTCTCACCTTAAAGCATCCCGCTGACTCTCCATCCAAACGGACGATAAAGCAGCAATATATTTCAATTCACACGGAGATAAGAAGAAAAGAAACACCTCGTAAATTGTGTGAAGACGAGAAAATCCCCCCCGAGCTTTTACTGATACCTCAGGAGGATCGGGGTGTACGTCTCAATTTGGGACTGAAAAAATTGTTGGCAGGAATATTACGAGATAAAGAGAAAAAGTTATGGCGGCGGATGACAGACAAAACAAAATGACCTTGAAGTCAGAAATGAAAAAGAAGAGAAGACATGAAAACAAAAACAAACTCATTAAAAATCAAGCAAAATGACTGAAGGGAGGGAGGGAGACCCGGCTCGTTTGTAAGCGGAGGAAAAATGTAACATAATGTGATGAAAGGGATTTATTCTCCCAAAGTGTGCAGAGAAACCAAAAGGTAATATTGTGATACACTTTCATTCTAAATAATTAACAAGCAAAGCAGCATTTTGAATTCAGAAGAAAGTCGAACATTTCTAGAAAAATATTATCAAAGAACTGTCAGCTGATGAGTGTGAGTTATTTTGTCATTAGTTTAGAGACCAGAGGAACAGAGGCTTTATGACCACACTTAAAGGTTAGCTTAGCATACTAGCTACATGTTGTGTAGTTAGTCAGACATTGAAATAAGACGATAATGATAGATAATGATTGAAGATAATTGGTGATCATGACGGCCCTCCTGCCTGCTGTAATGTTTTTTCCATTCTGTGTGTGTGTGTGTGTGTCTGTGTGTTTGTGTGTCTGTGTGTGTGTGTGTGTGTGTGTGTGTGTGTGTGTGTGTGTGTGTGTGTGTTTGTGTCCCGGGTGGAGGCTCTTAAAGATCATCCTCTCATTCTCTCTCTCAGTGTCACACCGTCACCACAGCTTCTCACGCCACTATGTTTTGTTGTAGTTTGATTTTGTTAGTTTAGTTTTACAACGTACAACATGCTGCACACACACTCACACACTCACACACTCACACACACACTCACACACTCACACACTCACACACACACTCACACACTCACACACTCACACACTCACACACACTCACACACTCACACACTCACACAACATGCTGCACACACACTCACACACTCACACACTCACACACACACTCACACACTCACACACTCACACACACACTCACACACTCACACACTCACACAACATGCTGCACACACACTCACACACTCACACACTCACACACTCACACACACACTCACACACTCACACACTCACACAACATGCTGCACACACACTCACACACTCACACACTCACACAACATGCTGCACACACACTCACACACTCACACACTCACACACACACACACTCACACACTGACAGGTCGAGCTGCTAACACCTGTGTGTTTGTTTCATGTTAAAATCAATGCAGGTCGACTTTCTTTCATACAGTAACTACAGATGTAAACATGCTGTATGTACACATCGTGTTGTTGGTCTGTTTAAACTCTTATTCTGCTGTTTATGATCCTGACATAGTAACGTTTAAATCCTCATTTAAAAGTTTTACATCATTATTATGAAGAATGTTCCTCAGTACAGAAACACATGAGGGAACACTGACATATCTATTTATTTTATGGCCATCAGTGAGAATTATTTAAACTGTTTACATTTCTGAAAGTTTATTGGACAGTTTGACATGCCACAATACTCCGATCAGTCGTTACTAGGCAGGGGGAATAACCCGCAGTCGATCACAGATCAACAATCATCATCTATCACGGTCCGTACTCCGTAATCATCTGTCATCATCCATAATAGTCGCTCAACATCGATCATCGTCTCTCAGTAATCGGTAATCATCATGTTTGTCATCATTGATCATCTTCTATCATCTTCTATCATCTTCTATCATCTTCTATCATCTTCTATCATTGTTGATCATTGTTTGTTTTCATCTGTCATCGTCTGTCATCGTCTACGATCATCCACGATCTTCTTTTATCATTGTCAGGATCTCGCTCTTAAGGCCTGACATGAACAAGGGAAACGTCGATTTAAACTACTCGATGTTAAGTTTACAACAACAACCATAAATAATAACCATTTACAACGAGAGAGGGGTGTGTTAGTCAGTGAATCAGTGTGTGAGGCATGTTGGGTGAGTGTGTGAGTGTGTGTGTGTGAGTGTGAGAGTGTGTGTGAGTGAGTGTGTGTGTGAGTGAGTGTGTGTGTGAGTGTGTGTGTGTGTGTGTGTGTGTTCTTTAAAGGTTCTTTGAACAGTGTGATTTAATGGTGAGTGCCCTTTCCTTTCAGCCTGAGGTAGCAGCGCTGCATGTACCGGTGTGTGAGCACGTCGTGTGTGTGCAGGTGTGTGAGTGCGTTGTGTGTGCAGGTGTGTGAGCGCGTTGTGTGTGTGCAGGTGTGTGAGCGCGTTGTGTGTGTGCAGGTGTGTGAGCGCGTTGTGTGTGTGCAGGTGTGTGAGCGCGTTGTGTGTGTGCAGGTGTGTGAGCGCGTTGTGTGTGTGCAGGTGAGTGACTGTTCATTAAATTGTGTTTTTAATGGGAGAGTGTTCCGTCGGTGCTCAGTCACGCAGGATGAATGAACTTTGTCTGCATGGTTTAACAAAGTAGCTCGCCCTCTCTTCTGTCACTCGCTCTCTCTCTCACCTGTCTGTTACATATTTTAATTTCACACAAACTTCAAATGAATCTCTCACTCACCCTGTCCAGCTGACTCTTTCATTATGTTCAGACGGTAAAACTACGAGTGAATCACACTTCTGTCTGAGAGGTGACAGAGGTTGCCCCAGCAGAGCAGACCCCTTCACCTTACCCTGCAGGTGTTGGACCTTAGAGGCCCCCAAAAGTACTTTGGAGGAGCCAGAAAGCAGCTCGCTAAAACTTTAAACGTATGCTACCTATGCATCACAATTTGGCAGACTTCAAGAACAGGATCTTATTTGATCAGATTTAGTTGAATTAACCTTCTCGGTGCATTCATTAGAAAACAAAGACAATGTGTTTGATTGAAGCAGGAAGTGAAAATTTCTCACTTCCTCTGAGGAGGAAGAGGAAGAGGAAGAGGAAGAAGAAGAGGAGGAAGAGGAGGAAGAGGAGGAGGAGGAAGGAGAGGAAGAGGAGGAGGAAGAGGAAGAGGAAGAGGAAGAGGAAGAGGAAGAGGAGGAGGACGAGGACAAGGAAGAAGAGGAAGAGGAGGAGGAGGAGTAGGAGGAGGAGAAGGAGGAGGAAGAGGAGGAGGAGGAGGAGGAGGAAGAGGAAGTGGAGGAGGAGGAGTATGAGGAGGAGGAGGAGGAGGAGGAGGAGTATGAGGAAGAGGAGGAGGACAAGGACAAGGAAGAGGAAGAGGAGGAGGAGG